>NC_142076.1:15943100-16125600 GCF_059756535.1 Pantherophis guttatus | reverse complement strand
GTCCAGGGATGGTTTCTACTTACTTTTACTACCAGTTTGCAATGGGAGCGTGTGCGTGTACTTGCTTTGCTCACGCGTGCACTCTTCTGCACATGTGCAGATCGTCAATTATGACATCCGGGCGGGTGGGCGGAGCCTCACACTGCTTTTACTACCGGTTCTAAAGAACCGGACAGAACCGGGAGCAACCCACCACTGAGGTAGTCCTTGTTTAGCGACCACAACTGGGACCGGCAACTGTTGTTAACTGAAGTGGGTTGCTAAGTGGGAAATCAGCAATTTCCCACTTATTGTTGTGAGCCGCCCTGAGTCCTCTCGGAGAAAGGGCGGCATATAAATCTAAACAAATAAAATAAATAAATAAATAATTTAGCAAAACTGTAACTTTCCTTTTCCCCATTCAGCCCAGCAGCACTGGGTTTAGCTGGTTGAAAACCGACAAGATTAACCAGTTTCAAATCTTTCCCTTCCGTTTATCTCCCCTCTGCCATGCTCACCTGGGAGCTGGGATAGTTATCCAGAAGGCTTTCAAGAAGAGACTGGACTGCCATCTGTCAGAAATGGTGTAGGGTCTCCTGTTTGGGTGGGGGGCTTGGACTAGATGACCTACAAGGTCCCTTTGTTATTAGTGACTCCATCCAGCCACCTCGTTCTCTGCCGTCCCCTTCTTCTTTTGCCCTCCATCGTTCCCAGCATTAGGCTCTTCTCCAGTGAGTCCTTCCTTCTCATTAGGTGGCCAAAGGATTTGAGTTTCCTCTTCAGGATCTGGCCTTCTAAAGAGCAGTCAGGGTCCCTTACTACTCCGTTAATCTGTTAAACTGTACTCATTGGGAGAAAACAATAGCCTGGGAAAAAAAGATTCCAGTTTAGAGCCTCCTCCATCCTGGGCCAGTGGCTGATCCTAGAAATACGGACTAATGTTTTGGTCAGGGGATTTGCAGGGAACGAGAGCAAAACTGACTGGCATCCTGAACCACCTATTATGCAATCCAGCATCCTGAACCATCTATTATAAATAAATGAATTAATAAATTTATTTATTTATTTATTATATTTCTATACCGCCTTTCTCCCGTAGGACTCAAGGCGGTGTACAGTCAAGAAAAATATAGACACACAAACATCATAAAATTGCTAATTAAAATTGTTACTTAGTTTGGTCAATTAAATAAAACCCAGAATTAGATAACATTTAAAAAATCATTCGCATGTTTGTATGTTTAGCCCTGCCTGTTGGAACATCATTCTTGATGAATGAATGAATGAATGAATGAATGAATGAATGAATGAATGAATGAATGAATAACTTTATTGTCATTGTACGTGTATACACAGTATACCCATACAACGAAATTCACTTAATACCCAAAGACCAGGTCCAACACACATAACAATTCCCAAACACACTCCCACCCACCACAGTTCTCCACCCCTAAACCACCCAAACATCCACACAACAGACCAAGTAATACTGTCCAACAGCCACCTTGTAACATTAAGTTGCATTTCTCACGTTTGCTCCTTTTCTCCCATTGTAAGTCGAGGGCAACCTGTCCAATTTCACAATGGGTTCGGAGGGGCTTAGCAAGAGATCAGACACCCACCCCCTCCCTTGGGTTTAAGTTTGTACAGTGCCTCTGTTTATTGGCTTGAGGAAACAACAAGCCAAGATGTACTCCTCTAAGATATGCACAATCATGTGGGTGGCTTCACTTGAAGGATGCGATTGCAGCATTACAAGGAGTTTGCTGGTCATTTGTTCAGTCATGGAACCTGTTTCTCCACTTCCATCTGGGATATTTTGCCATGTCCATGCCAGGAAATAACTTCAAACAGAAAGCAATTCCCTCAGCAGGCGTGGTTCTCCCAGATTAGCATGAATTCGTTAAGAGGAAAAGTATTAGTCTGTAAGAGTTCTCCCAATCGAATTATTTTCTCGGCTACAACAAATATATAGGCAGTTCTCGAGTTACGACCACAGCCGGGACAGAAATTTCCATGGCTAAGTCAGGCGGTTATTGAGGGAATTGTGCATCCAAACGGAAGAAACATCTTGGATGAGAAGCGAAACCTTTTCAAGGGAGGAAAAAACACCAAAGAAAGTCCATTTGCCTTTAAAAAAAAAACCTTTTGGGATGCCTTGCTTAGCAATGGAAATTTGGGGCTCGATTCTGGTCATAAGTCCTGATCTCCACTCCTTCCGTCGGGACTTGAAGACTTGGCTTTTCAAACAAATAGGCTGAGATTGATTCCGGGCTTTATTATTTACTACTAATTAATTATTTGGATTATGATTTTATTGTATTTGTTTCTTAACTTGTGTTCGCCGCCCTGAGTCCTTCGGGAGAATGGCGGCATATAAATACATGTAATAAATAAATAAATAAATAAGTCGAGGACTACCTGTATGTCCTGTGCAGCGGTGAAATCCTCTGCAAGTCGCCACCGGTTTGCTGCCCACACATGCGTGGTGTGCGCCAGACGCACACTTTGCACGGAAAAAGGAGCATTTTGAAGGTAAGTAGAACAGCGAGGGTGGGGAACAGCTGTGCCACACGATTTAGATTCACTAGAAAGCAGGATTTCCTGCTTTCTAAGCAAACATACCGTATTTTTCGGAGTATAAGATGCACCTTTTTCTCCCCTAAAAGGGGGTGAAAATTTAAGTGCGTCTTATACACCGAATGTAGCCCCGTCCGCCCACTGGCCCCCACCCTTTGGCCTCTGCCTCGCAGCAATTTACCTCTTTGCAAACAAGCAGCAAGAAAAAACACCTCCTTTCAGCTTCAGCATAGCCTAATTAGCACGAGTTGATTGGATCCGCCTCCCGACTCTCAGCTGATTTGCTCTCAGCTGTTTTGCGCAGGGCTCTGCTGCTTGCTGCAAAGAAGTAAATTGCTGGAGCAGATTTTTTTCCCCCTTGTGCTAATCAAGCTATGCTGAAAACAAAAATGAAAACAAAGCAGGCTGTTTGCTGTTTGCTGCAACAAGACAAAATTGCTCAGAGGCAGAGGGAGATTTCTTTTTCTTCTTTTCCTCACCAAAAAAGGTAGGTGCATCTTATACTCTAAAAAATATGATAAATTGCGCAGCACAGCTAATTGTTGGAAATACCGGTTCAGACCAACTGGTAGCTTTCTTTTACTACCGGTTCGCTGAACCGATAGATTTTATCACTACCGGTTCACTCGAACCGGTCCAAACCGGTAGGATTTCACCACTGGCCGTGTGTCTCAATCAGCTTCTAAGATGGAATATCTCGCTTCTTTTCTTCTCCTCGTTCTGGCTTTAGATGATCCAGGAGAGCAGTCACTTCCCCACCCTAATGCAGCGAGCATCTTGGATGCTGGCAGTGCCCCTGAAAGAACAGTGTCATTTCCGCACGCCGAGCAACTCCATTGCCAACAACTACACCTTGACTGCGCAGGACCTGAAGATGAAGGATCTGCAGAAGCTGGCTTCGCCTGTCCGAATCAGAAAGGCTTCTGCGTCCACCAAACAGAAGGCCGAATATCCTCGTATCCTCCGAGGTTCAACAGCGTAGAGATCCATATCTATGGAGGTTCTCCATCATCCAGGTCAGCGGTTACCAACCGGTGATCCGTGGACCACAGGTGGTCCGTGAGAAAATTTTGGTGGTCCGCAGAAAAATTATTTGCATTTTTAACATTATTTGCATTTAACCCCTGCATTAAATCAGGGGTCCTCAAACTACGGCCCCTGGGATGGATATATGCAATGAACATTTGTGTTGCTGCAGAGAGTCTCCCCCTTCGGGGTCTTTTTGTGTGGGTCAGAAGGGGGCAGAAATTCCGACTTGGGGTCTGTTTCGGCCTCCTGGTGTGGGGCTTTGGGCGAAGGCTGGAGGGAAGCACCGCTGGTGGCAAAGAGCTGGAGGTCCTCGTTCCAGTGGGACTGCATCATGGCCTGGAACTGGCTGACCATCTCAGCCTGCTGAGCCTCCAGGCACCGGTACCTGGCCTTGCACTCCCGCAGGTCTTTCCTCTGCTTGGAAAGCCTATGCTCCTAGTCCTCAGTAAGGTGCTTCTGCTGAGCCTCCTTCTCGGCCAGATCCAATTTGAACTGAGCTGTTTTGCCAACTCTTTCTCGTGGTGGCTGCTTAGCTCCAACCACTGCTTCCTGTTGGGGCCCTAAGGAGCCCAGGCGGGGAGGCGAGAAGTTAGCCACGCCCACCCTGTCACATGACCACCTAGCCACGCCCACCCAGCTGGTCATTAGGCAGATCATATTAGCATATCCGCTGGATTTAAAATTATGAATTTAGTGGTCCCTGAGGTCCGAAAGGTTGGGGACCCCGATCCAGGGGTCATTGATTGTCCCAAGGGTGCTTTTTTCAAAAGGTAACCCAGACTTTCTTTGTTTTTGTTTGAAAATGTTTTGCTTCTCATCCAAGAAGCTTCTTTAGTTCAGAGCTCACCTTGGGTCGGCAGCACCATGAGCAACCAGAGAGAATGGACAGGCAACAGGCTCTTAAATAGGGCTTATTTTGGGGGTAGGGCTTATATTTGACACGCACAGGAAAATGCTAGGGCTTATTTTTTTGGATAGGTCTTATTTTCGGGGGAAACCCGGTATTTTCACTGCAAATATTGCCCAAAACACAACTTTGGGAAATGCCAGAACTGGTGAATTAAGTTAAATAGATGCACCTTTGAGCCTGGAGTTACAGGGATTACTTCCTTTGATTTTTTCCCCCCCATAAATCTGGATTAGCTTTCTTTTTCTTTTCTTATTTTGGCTGAGGCTTTTCTTTAATGAGATCTCCCAGCTGCTAAAGAGTATGCGCCATCCGAAAAGAAGATGAAAATGTACGTTAAAAACCTCGAGGGTGAATACGAAAGGTATTGTCACGTTTTTACCTTTATGCTTATTCCGTAGATAGATAATGATTGAACAGGCGAGAAGCCCCTCGAATAAGCCACGTTTTGCAAAGTTCGCCCGGCCACCTGACACTCAGCCTTAAAGAGGGTTTAACAAATCCGTAACGCTTGGGCTCACAGGCGTGCTCTAAAGATCTAGTTCATCTAATCATGGTTTGTGGGATAAACCACAATGGGCTGCCTTTGCTTGGCGTGCTGAGTCAGGAAACATGGTGTACGAATCTTAACTTACTTAGGCCACAACCAAGCAAACTGTATTGTGTACAGCCCTTGTAACCAGTAGAAATGGTTCATTTCAGGGCTGAAACTGTATCCCAAGTGTGCAGTCTCGATTTGTTGAGGTTGGAAATTCAAACGGTGGAGGATGGAGCGCCTCGTTATTCTGAGACCCAGCCTCTGACCCCGGAGGAGCAATTCGTAGTGATGCGTCACCACGAGGAAGAGATGAGCAGAGGACAACAGGCACCCACAGAAGAAGATCTGGAGGTCGCTAAGCCAATTCACAAGGGTTTTTTTTTTCCAAGCATCTTTTATCGGCAGGCTTAAATGATACAGAACCATGGAGGTGGGGGTGGGCTGCTGGGGGTTCGTAGGGGTTCGGGAGAACCCAGTGGTGGGTTTCAAAATTTTTTACTACCGGTTCTGTGGGTGTGGCTTGGCGGGCATGGCTTGGCGGGCGTGGCAGGGGAAGGATACTTTAAAAAAAAATTGATTTATATGCCGCCCTTCTCCGGAGACTCAGGGCGGTTTACAATGCGTTAAGCAATAGCCTTCATCCTTTTGTATATTTATACAAAGTCAGCTTATTGCCCCCACAACTGGGTCCTCATTTCACCTACCTTAGAAAGGATGGAAGGCTGAGTCAACCTTGAGCCTTGGAGAGACCCGAACCTACAGTAATTGCAGGCAGCTGAATGATAATAACAGGCTATTAGTCTGCTGCGCCACCAGGCTCTGTAAAATCTCCCTTCCCTTCCCTGTAAAATCTCCATTCCCACCCCACTCCAGGGGAAGAATACTGTAAAATCTCCCTTCCCTCCGCAATCCAGCGGAAGGTTACTGCAAAATCCCCATTTCCTCCCGATCAGCTGGGACTTGGGAGGCAGAGAATAGATGGGGACGGGGCCAGTCAGAATTTTTACTACCAGTTCTCCGAACTATCAAAATTTCCGCTACCGGTTCTCCAGAACTGGTCAGAACCTGCTTAAAACCTACCTCTGGGAGAACCTCTGAGCTAAGATTCTGTGCAGTTCGGAGAACCCCCAAAATCCCACTCCTGGCTGGTCCAGCCCAGCTCTCCCCTCTCAGGAGTCCCCATGCAGCCCATTTTAGATGCAGGTAAGTGCAGGGCATGCAGGGAGGTTTGGGGAGGGCGAAAAACCGCCCCACCGCCCCCCCACTGTGGTGCAGGAGGCTGAGTAGGCCACGCCCACCATGGCCACGCCTACCCAGCAACCGGGCAGAGAACCCCTTGCTAAAATTTTTGAAGCCCAGCCCTGCATGGAGGTCTCAAAGCTTTCCATACTGTGGTCATCTTCAAACTTGGGAGAGCCAGTTTGGTCTCGTGCTTAAGGCGAATTGCCCCATTTTCCTGAGATACGCAATAAAAGGGGAATGAGGGTAGTTGACTTTTTCCAGCAGAGGCACAGCAATGCAGGTAGACCTCGTCTTACAACAGTTCATTTAGTGACCAACATCACTGAAAAAGGCAACTTATGACCGTTTTTCACACTTACGACTGTTGTAGCCTCCCCCCCATGGTCACATGATCTTGACAGCTGACTCACGTTTTTGACAGTTATAGTGTCCAAGAGTCAGGGAATCAATCGCCTTTTGTGATTTTCTGGCAAGCAAAGTTAAAGGGGAACCCAGTACAAAATTTAATGTCCCAACCCCTGGTCTATGAACTGGCATCTGTCTGCCAAACAACTGAAGAACCATCTACGGGATGCAGGTAGCACACAAAACCACATTCACTTCTGGTCCATGGAAAAACCTCTCCCCACCGAAGCGGTCCCTGGTGCCCAAAAAATTGGGGACCACTGATTTAACGGATAATTTGTGGACTGAATTGGCAAGCAGGATGATCCAAAGATTGTAATGCTAGTGATTGATTTTTATTTTTTTTTAAAAATCATTTGGGGTTCTTTTGCAGAGATATTGCTATTACATCCATAAAGGCATCCGGAAGGACATGTTAGCGCCGCAGGATGAAAACGTGCTGAACAATATTTTGACTCGCATCCCAAGTAATTTCCTTGCCAGCCCAGATCTGGAGGAGTTATTGAACAGTTTGATGGAAGAAATTCAAAGCGATTACCAGATTTGGCTGATGAAAAACATCGGTGAGTGGAAGAAGACAGTGTCTTTAAGGCAAACAAAGCAAATTATAATTTATTTACTTTTTTGACGGTCACTTTTTTCAAGTAGAACACTAAGAATTCAAGTTTTGAAATTTTAGCAGGTTGAATTATAGGTGTTGAATGCTCAGGTGGGTAAATCATAGCTTGAATAATATGTTGGGTGAAGGAAATCAGGCAGGCTCACCCCACCTTCCAAACCATAAATCATGGTTTCTAGCCACAGTGACTACATTCATACAACACACTTCTCTAGAGTCAAACCAAGACTTCAAAGTCAGAATGGGGGAGAATCAAGTTTTGTGTGGCAAGATAAAGTGGTTTTTTTTTTTGTTTGTTTGTTTAAATTTGCCACCCATTTCGCCACCTTCTCTTTTGAATTAACACAATCAACTGGACTTAAATATTGGTTTGTTCAAATTGAATAAGACCAGAGATGAAATCCAGCAGGTTCTGACAGGTTCTGGAGAACTGGTAGCGGAAATTTTGAGCAGCTCGGAGAACCGGTAGCGGAAATTTTGAGTAGTTTGGAAAACCGGCAAATACCACCTCTGGCTGGCCCCAGAGTGGGGTGGGAATGGAGATTTTGCAATATCTTTCCGCCAGGAGTGGGGTGGGAATGGGGATTTTGCAGTATCCTTCCCCTGGAGTGGGGTGGGACTGGAGATTTTGCAGTATCCTTCCCCTGCCACCCCCACCAAGCCACCCCCACCAAGCCACACCACGCCCACCAAGCCATGCCCATAGAACCGGTAGTAAAAAAATGTGGATTTCACCACTGAATAAGACCCAAGAGTCACTTCAAAGCCACATTATGGAATTGGTTTGTCTATTTTTCTGGCTCCGACTCTTAACGTGTCAGGAAAGTGTGCAAAATTTGGGTGAACGCAATTCCGTTGTTTTGCACAGTGCCACCTAGTGCCTATCGGTGCATTTGATTCTCGCTTTTAAAAGATTGCATTACCGTTTTAATTCCCTTTCTGGTTTGCTTCCCATATCTTGTTCTTCCCTTTGTGTGCCAGTTGATTACATCTTGATGGATCCAGCCGAGAAAAAAAGACTCTTCATACGCAACATCCCTCAACCTTTTCCCCGACGAGTGATCCGGGCTCCGGTTCCTTGGCACAAAATTTACCAAGAAACCAAAATCTGGAACGAGACCCACCTCTTCACCGTGAACCCTATGATGCTCACTTTGCAGCAACTCTGGTTTTCTGAGTGAGTCATCTTGCTTAAACATGATTTTTTTTTTTTTGCTATCCATAAATCGTTCTGACCTAGGCTTCCCCCAAAAGCACGAAGCCGACTCCTCGTCCCGATAAAACCCCTTTTATTTAGTTTAAAGGGAATTCCTCTCCAGCAAAGTCCCGGCCAACAGTCTTGCAAGAGATTTCACAACTACAGACCTTGATCAGGCTTGGAGAGCTGCCAAGCTGATATCTTCCAAACGCCACTCTGTAGCAGACAATACTCGGCAAGAAGTCAGGAACAGATCTTCACTCTAATGAACTGAACTAATTGTCTCCTGCAAACTCCCCTCCCCTTTCGCTCCTCTTTATTCCCTATGGGAGGGGCCATTCACCCTCCACCTGTGGCTTTACTCCTGAGTCGCCCCTTATTCCTTAATTATTCCCTTCTCCTGGCAGCTCTGCGCATGCGCACATCAGGAACAGGCTCCAGCTGTTCTTCAGCCTCACTTATCTCCGACTCTGAAGGTAGCTGATAACTGTCGGACGGCCCTGGCCCCATCTCTGCCTCCGACGCAGAGCCCTCATCAGAGCCTTCCCCCGACTCCAGAACTGGCCCATGTTCCTCCCCAACCTCCTCACTGTCCGAATATGCTGCCAGCTCCTCTCACAAGGTGAACTGTGACTCTCTCTCTCCCATTTAGGTTTTCTGAACTGAGATTCGTTCGTACGAAGGAGATCCTGGAAGGAGATTTGCCCCTCCTTCCGAGCGAATTTGAAGAGCTGATCCGAGGACAGTGCCAGGAAGCTCAGGAGATCCTTCAGACCAGGTTAGAGATATTCAAACCGTGCCAAATTCGGGGCAGTCCTCGACGTACGACCATGATTGAGCCTAATGTTTCTATCACTAAGTGAAATGTTGGTTAAGGGAAACGTTTTGCCCCATCCGGGAAGATTACAAAGGACGATGGTTGAACCATTATAAATATAGGCCGGTGGCCCAAATTTTGATCCTGTGACAACTACAATGGAGCCCCACATTTCTGTTGTTAAGTGAGACATTTGTTCAGTGAGGTTTCCTTGCCATAGTTGTTAAGTCAGTCACTTCAGTTGGTAAGTTAGTAACCTGGTTGTTAAGTGAATCTGGTTTCCCCATGGACTTTACTGGTCAGAAGGTGGCAAAAGGGAATCACATGATCCCGGGAGACGGCAACCGTCATAAGTACATGCCAGTTGCCAAGCACCTGAATTTTGATCACGTGACCACGGGGATGCTGCAACGGTCGTAAGGGTGAAAACCCATGCTAAGTCACTTTTTTTCATGGCTGTTGTGACTTCAACCAGTCACTAAACAAATGGTTGCAAGTCAAGGACTACCTGTATTTTAATCACTGCCCTAGCCTGGAATGGAATGGAATGGAATAGAATAGCCTTGGTAGTACAGGGGTTTAAGGCACCCTGTTATTAAGCTGGTTATTAAGACCAGCTGCCTGCAATTACTGCAGGGTTCGAATCTCGCCAAGGCTCAAGATTGACTCAGCCTTCCATCCTTTCTAAGGTAGGTAAATTGAGGACCCAGTTTGTGGGGGCAATAAGCTGACTTTGTATAAATATACAAAAGGATGAAGGCTATTGCTTAGCGCATTGTAAGCCGCCCTGAGTCTCCGGAGAAGGGCGGCATATAAATCAAATTAAAAAAAAAATAGAATAGAATAGAATAGAATAGAATAGAATAGAATAGAATAGAATAGAATAGAATAGAATAGAATAGAATAGAATAGAATAGAATAACAGAGTTGGAAGGGACCTTGGAGGTCTTCTAGTCCAACCCTCTGCTTAGGCAGGAAACCCTACACCACTTCAGACAAATGGTTGTCCAATCTCTTCTTAAAAACTTCCGGTGTTGGCGCATTTACAACTTCGGGAGACAAGTTGTTCCACTGATGAATTCTTCTAACTGTCAGGAAATTTCTCTTTAGTTCTAAGTTGCTTCTCTCCTTGATCAGTTTCCACCCATTGCTTCTTGTCCTGCCCTCAGGTGCTTTGGAGAATAGCTTGACTCCCTCTTCTTTGGGGCAACCCCTGAGATATTGGAACCCTGCTATCATGTCACCCCTGGTCTTAGCCTCTGCTTCTTAGGAATGTCCACTGGCCCACTTAGGAAGAGTGTCCACCAGGACACCTCTTAGGAATGTCCACTGGTACTTTTAGGAAGCAGAGGCTGAGGGTTGTATTCCCTATAACATTTACTAACCTGTTCGCATACACGCCAGAACGAGTAGCCACCACTCTGGAATACGAGGCAGAACGATCAAAACTTTGTCCCCTCTTTGCTTGACTTCCCCTTTAAGATCTTTGTAGTTTGTCCTCCAGCTATATGATCTCAAGGCCTTTGCAACTCATCATTGAACTGCCCCACCCAAAAATACTTGAGCAAACGACACTTTGCACATTGTTACAGGTGGATCCCCAGGTGCGCTGACCTCTTCATTGAGCAGAAAGAGAAGTGGTTGCACCTTGCCCCGCAAAATGACTTAGATTCCTCTCAGCAAATAGAGGAATACTTTGCTTCGGTCGGCATCCTGATGTCCCTGCAGCTGCGGGAGATGGTCATCAATTCTCTAGAGGACCTGCTCAATTTTTTTAAGATACACAAGGTAGGTTGTGGCATACAGGTGGTCCTCGACTTACGGCCACAACGGAGCCCAACATTTCTGTGGTTAAGTGAGACATTTGTTAAGTGAATTTTGCCCCGTTTTACGACCTTCCCTGCCCCAGTTGTTCAGTGAATCACTGCAGTCATTAAGTTAAGGCGGAGCTGGCAGCAGAGTCAGTGAGGAGGTTGGGGAGGAACATGGGCCAGTCCTGGGGGCTGGGGAAAGCTCAGACGAGGGCTCTGCATTGGAGGCAGAAAAGGAGGTAGACAGCAGCGAGGCAGAGGAACAGCTGGAGCCTGTTCCCAGTGTGAGCATGCGCAGAGCTGCCAGAAGACAAGAACAACTCAGAAAACGGGGTCGACTTGGGAGTAAAGCTACACCTTAGAGATGATTGGCCCCTCCCACAGGAAATAAAAGAGGAGCGAAGAGGGAGGGGGCTTTTGCAGGAAACAATTCATTCGTTCGGTAGTTTCAAGGGTGGAAAGTTCAGTTCGTGACTCTATGAGACTGCACCAAGTTTTGCCTTCCTCTGCCTTTGGAAACAAGTTACGTGGCAGCTTGCCAAGCGAGATAAGGTTTGTGTTGATAAATATTCCTTTGAAAAACTGTTTGGACCAGCCGTACTGCCTGTGAATGAAAGGAATTCACAGTTGTGTAATAAAAGAGGTTTTGCCGGGACCAATTCCTGCTTCCTGCTTTTTAAGGGAGCTTTTCATCAAGAATGTGAATCAGTGGCCAAGTCTCCGAATTTTAATCACATGACCTCAGTGATTGTAAGCGTGAAAAACTCCATAAACTTCAATTGTAGACAGCCCCGGATCCCGAAAATCGATCCTTTCTGCTTATACCCTTGCATATGATCTCATGATTTCTTTCCTTCTTTCTCTTGAGGATGGAAATGATTTTGGTGACGTTTATCAAGATATGCAGTTCTTTATTCCTCAAATATTGGTCCTCAAACTAGACGTGGAAGATCCGTCCATTATATTTGATCCCGACGTGCAGAGTTTGTGGGATTTAGTCTACCGCTGTTTTATTGAGATTCTCAAATATTCGGAAGGTCTTCCAAAGGTATGCCAAAGGAAAAACGTGGCCCCAGTTCATTTCTTGGGTTACTTCAGGGTTGAAGAAGTCACCATTGACTGGGGGCCCTAAACTTCCTCAACTAAACCTGGACCGGGAGGTTAGGCTGATGGTCTGAAGCAGGAATACAGCTTAAGAAGTAACTTTTTCTGAGGTTGTTGTAACTTTGAACCATCATTAATTGAATGGTCATAAGAGAGACACTGTGGCTCAGTGGCTAAGACACTGAGCTTGTCGATCGAAAGGTCAGCAGTTCAGCGGTTCGAATCCCTAGTGCCGCGTAACGGGGTGAGCTCCCGTGACTTGTCCCAGCTTCTGCCAACCTAGCAGTTCGAAAGCAGGTAAAAAATGCAAGTAGAAAAATAGGGACCACCTTTGGTGGGAAGGGAACAGCGTTCCATGCACCTTTGGTGTTGTGTCATGCCGGCCACATGACCACGGAGACGTCTTTGGACAGCGCTGGCTCTTCGGCTTTGAAACGGAGGTGAGCAGCGCCCCCTAGAGTCGGGAACGACTAGCACATATGTGCGAGGGGAACCTTTATCTTTAAATTAAAAATGGCTGTTGTAGGAGGAGGACAGGCGAATCTGGGGAGGGAGTCAAGAGAGGAATCAGCCTGGAATCCTTATGTTCCCATAAGTGAGTCCCGAGTCCAAACCCTCTTGAATTCCATTAGCTCTTATCTACTGCCAATTTAGTGCTGGCTATTAGTTGACTGGATATATTGTGTATAGGCATGAGCAATAAATCAATTTAATTAGAATTTAACTTGCAGTCCTGATTTTTCATGCCTGACATTGTAGAATGAAACACCACACTAGGAAGTTATGTTTCTTTTTTCCACTGTGCTTCAGTTCACACCTTGTAAAACTCTGAAGCATGATTTACAAAGCAGTGGGCTGGATTTATATATAATAATATAAAAAAGCTAACCACGTACCTCCATGCCTTTTCATTCACTTGCTTAGTGACCTTCTGGGTTAAGTGATACATCTTTAAAGAATTGGTCACATAAATGATTACAGCTAGTCTCACCTGTATCTCTAGAATTTAGAATTATAACATCTGAATTGTAAAAACCTGACCAGCCACTAGATGTCAGCAAAGATCAGGGATTTTATAGCCCAGTCCTGCTAGACTATTCATAGTCTTGAATAGATAGGATCATAAAACGTCAATTATTCTGTCTGTTGAGACCTTAATCCTCCAATTTTGGAATATATTTCTGAGTTAAGGTTGAGGTTTGAACTCAAACTTTTGCTGGGATGTGATTTCCTCATCAGGCTAATAAAATACTTTGCGTGAGATTGATGATCTTACTTTGAGTGTGTATGATGTTAATATTTATTTTTGCATTTTAGGTTCAAGTTAAGCTTTTCCCGGAATTAAAAGGAGATGACCTAATTCTTCGTACGGTCAACAAGGATGAAACATTGGTGGCCGATTATGTACAAAAAACTGCAGAAATATTTGACCTCAATCTAATAGGCCCACAGAAGTAAGTTTGTTGGAAATAAAAGAACATAGGGGAGAGGTGATTCTCCCGTATTTAATAATAGCAATTTTTCTTCTTGGCATTTCTTTCTGAAGTTTTCCTGATGTTATGTCCTGATGGCATAAATTCCCATGGGGGGAGGTGAGGCTGTTGGCCATCATTTTGTTCCATTCTATGATTATTTTTTAAAATCACTGAGATCAATAGAAGAGAATATTTGTATTTCAGGGTTGAGTTGTGGAGTCCTCGGTGCTTGGTTGTTTTGTTTTTTTAAAATTTGATTTATATGCCGCCTTTCTCCGGAGACTCAGGGCGGCTTACAGTGCGTTAAGCAACAGCCTTCATTCTTTTGTATATTTTATACAAAGTCAACTTATTGTCCCCACAAACTGGGTCCTCAATTTACTTACCTTAGAAAGGATGGAAGGCTGAGTCAGTCTTGAGCCTGGGGAGATTCAATCTTACTTTAATTGCAGACAGCTGGTGTTAAATTACAGTGCTTCTGTCTGTTGAGCTATCCAGGCTCCTGGATTTTTGCAGATGTTTTCTTGCAGACGTTTTTTTAACCTACTAGGTCATATCATCAGCGCTCTGATGGTGTTGATGGTGCTCTGATGGTGATCATCTGTTACTGATGTTGTGACCTAGTTGGGTAATGAAACATCTGCAAGAAAACAACCAAGTTCAGAAAGCACTAAAAACTCCACAGTCCTCCTCTTCCTCTACTCCGCAAACCCCACTCCCTTTGAGCACTGATGCTGTTACCTAGTTGGGTAATTAAACGTCTGCAAGAAAACAACTCAAGCTCAGAGAGGACCAAGGACCCCACAATTAATTCACTGAATTTGACGCCTCTGTTCCGAAGTGAACAAAAGGGTCATGGCTTGCTAACAGAATATCTCCTGAAAGATAAATACTTGGACATACAGTACATTGGATTAAGCCAGTGGTGAAATCCAAATTCTTTTACTACCGGTTCTGTGGGCGTGGCTTGGTGGGCATGGCTTGATGGGCGTGGCAGGGGAAGGATATTGCAAAATCTCCATTCCCACGCCACTCCAGGGGAAGGATACTGCAAAATCCCCATTCCCTCCCCACTCCAGGGGAAGGATATTGCAAAATCCCCATTCCCTCCCCACTCCAGGGGAAGGATACTGCAAAATCCCCATTCCCTCCCCACTCCTGGGGGAAGAATACTGCAAAATTGAGGACCCAGTTTGTGGGGGCAATAAACTGACTTTGTATAAATATATAAAAGTATGAAGGCTATTGCTTAACACATTGTAAGCCGCCCTGAGTCTCCAGAGAAGGGCGGCATATAAATCAAATTAAAAAAAAAAATCCCCATTCCCTCCCCTCTCTGGGGCCAGCCAGAGGTGGCATTTGCCGGTTCTCCAAACTATTCAAAATTTCCGCTACCGGTTCTCAAGAACCTGTCAGAACCTGGTGGATTTCACCCCTGGATGAATAGAATAGAATAGAATAGAGTAGAGTAGAGTAGAGTAGAGTAGAGTAGAGTAGAGTAGAGTAGAGTAGAGTAGAGTAGAGTAGAGTAGAGTAGAGTAGAGTAGAGTAGAATAGAATTCTTTATTGGCCATTCTTTATTGTTCCTTGGACACACAAGGAATTTGTCTTGGTGCATACACTCTCAGTGTACATAAAAGAAAAGATATGTTCATCAAGAATCATAAGGTACAACACTTAACAATAGTCATAGGGTACAAATAAGCAATCAGGAAACAATATCAATATAAATCGTAAGGATACAAGCAACAAAGTTACAGTCATGCAGTCATAAGTGGAAGGAGATGGGTGGTGGGAATGATGAGAAGATTAATAGTAGTGCAGACTTAGTAAATAGTTTGACAGTGTTGAGGGAATTACTTGTTAAGCCTCCATAGCTAGTTTATCTTTGATTTAGGATGACGTGAATCCTGTCAGTGTGCCATAACGTAATGGGTGAGTCAAATCAAGACTTGTATCCAAATAAACCATAGTTAAACACAACGTGGCTTATAATGTGCGAAATTATCCCAGAGAATAGGGTGAGATGCTACTGCTCTTTGAGGAAAAAAAAAGTTTGTTCTGCATCTTGATTTAAATCATTTCTTTCCCGCGCAATCTTTTTGCATTGAAGGTACTTGAACGTGTATAAGAAATACAACGATCTCTTGAACAGCAATGCCGACAAAGAGGTGACTGAATTTCTAAGCAAAAGACACGAGCTGGAAGATTTTGTAGAGGTATTGCTTTTCGTTGTGCGAGAAGTGGATTGTTCTTGTTCATGTAAACCTAGGAACAGCCTTTCCTAAAATAACACTTGTAGGGAACATGGATATACAGGTAATCCTCAACTTGCGGCCCAAATTTATGTTCAGTCAGACATTTGTTAAGTGAGCTTAGCCCCATTTTACCACCTTTTTCTTGCCTCGATTCTTTGGCGCTCAGCCTTCCTTATGGTCCAACTTTCACAGCCATCCATTGCAACTGGGAAAACCATCGCCTTGACTATACGCACTTTTGTTGGCAGAGTGATGTCTCTGCTTTTTTTTTTTAATTCTGTTGCTGGAGAAGATTCCTGCGAGTCCCTTGGACTGCAAGGCGATCCAACCGGTCAGTCCTAGAGGAGATCAACCCTGACTGCTCTTTAGAAGGCCAGATCCTGAAGAGGAAACTCAAATACTTTGGCTACCTAATGAGAAGGAAGGACTCCCTGGAGAAGAACCTAATGCTGGAAAACGATGGAGGGCAAAAGAAGAAGGGGACGGCAGAGAACGAGGTGGCTGGATGGAGTCACCGAAGCAGTCGGCATGATCTTAAATGGACTCCAGGGGATGGTAGAGGACAGGAAGGCCTGGAGGAACGTTGTCCATGGGGTCACGATGGGTCGGACACGACTTTGCAACTAAGAACAAAAGCAAGAAAGGTGATGAAATGAGGCAAAACCCACTTGTCTCACTTAGCCACATAAATGTTGGGCTCAGTTGCGGTCGTAAGTCGAGGATTACCTATAATTGCACCTATAATAACCCTATGTGAGATTTTTAAGCGCCAGTCCAAAACAAGACAGTCATTTGTAGACCGTATTTTTCTCTTCCTTCAGCCTAATCTAGATTCAGACACGGGACCTGCTTTCCCTCCAATAGGCTAAAATAAACCTCTTGTGGCTTTTCTTATTTCTGCCGTAACAATTCCCCTTCCTTCTGTCGCCTTGCAGAAAATCGACGGCTTGACGAAATTGAAGAAAGAAATTGCTTCCTTGCACGTCACCGTCCCCTTGGCTCTCTTCTGCCTGGACGCCCTGAAACTGAACGAAGAACTTTGCAATCGGACCCAGAGGCTGAAGGATAGATTGATTGAGTTTGAAGTTGAGGAAAACAGGAACCTGAACAAGAGGTATGGTGGGGAGAACAGCCTTTGCCTGAGAGGATGGGTCATTTCCAGCACGAGGGAACGCCTTGGAAGGCCCTGTAATTGTGCGGGAGGGTAGGCAGGCAGGTTCAATCATCGGTATCATCAAATACGAAGGAATAAATAGGAAATAATCTGTGCAGATAGGATTAGAGTATAGGCAATCCACAATTTACAACAATTGGGCACTCCATCCCTGGAGGTTTTTAAAAAGAGACTGGACAGTCACCTGTCTGAGATTGGGGGCTGGACTAGAAGACCTCCAAGGTCCCTTCCAGATTTCTATTCTATTCTATTCTATTCTATTCTATTCTATTCTATTCTATTCTATTCTATTCTATTCTATTCTATTCTATTCTATTCTATTCTATTCTATTCCATTCCATTCCATTCCATTCCATTCCATTCCACTCTACCCTACCCTACCCTACCCTACCCTACCCTACCCTACTCTTTCCCTATTCCCTATTCCCTACTCTACTCTACTCTATTCTATTTTAAATTCTATTCTACACTCTACTCTACTCTACTCTACTCTACTCTACTCTACTCTACTCTACTCTACTCTACTCTATTTTAAATTCTATTCTACTCTACTCTACCCTACTCTTTCCCTATTCCCTATTTTCTATTCTATTATACTCATTCATTTAGTGATCAAAGTTACAACGGCAGGGGAAAAAAGTGACTTAGGACCATTTTTCATGTTTCTGACCATCGCGGTAACCCCATGATTAGGCGGATCAAAATGTGGACACTTGGCAACTGACTCATATTTATGATGGCTGCATGTTCACCTTTTGCAACCTTTTGATAAACAAAGTCAACGGGGGGGAAGCCCGATTCACTTGACAACCACGTTATTAACCGAACAACTCCAGGGATTCTCTTAACGGTTGCACCAAGCACAGTTGTAAAATGGGGCAAAACTCACCTGACAACTGTCTTGTTAGCAGCAGAAATGTTGGGCGCAAGCGCAGCCGTAAATCAAAGACCACCTATAAGATAGAAGAGTGGGATAGCTTCACTCATTTTGCTAAGCCATCATATGGTTTGGTTCCCATTGCACTTGTCTCTGAAGTCCTAAGGCGCTTCTGAGTTGAAAGGATTTGGTTTGGTTTTTCACTTATGTTTTAGTGCTTTGTGTGAACACAGGTCATTGTGGTCTATTTGACAAACCACCACAAATAGAATTTAGTGGGGCTTATGAATATGGCGGCTGCCTTGCTGTGGTCTGTACCTGAGGTTCCGCAGATGAGTTTGACTTCAATGTTGACCAAGGAGTTGAAAGCCAACAAGAGTTGAGGTTCAGTGTCTTTGGAGGGCCATAGGTTGAAAAAGGAGACATGGAGAGAGGAAGAAGAAGAGAAAGGGGAGGCAGGAGAGAGAGAAAGTGAAAAGGAGGAGAAGAAAGAAGGAAGGAGCAGAAAAGGGAAATTGGACAGAGGGAGGGATGGGAGGTTATGATATCATGATTGTAACTATAATTCTTTGCATTAAGTATGGTGGCTGTTCTAGTAACCTCCTTTTTTCCTTCGTTTCAAGCATTTGCAACCAGTACAATATCATTGCCGACAAAGTCAGCGAAGTGCCTTTGACCACAGAGCAGCTGGTGGAACTCACAGCCTACCTGAAGAAATCCAGCGAAGTCACCGTGTTCAAGCTGCGCCGCGAAATCAGAGAAGCCATTTACCGGCTCGAGTTCCTAATGGACTACGCTGACCTTCCCAGTACGTTTGGGAACAGAACGTGGCCTCTGGTGCGGGGACAAAGCTTCTGGGGCAAAGCTTGGCCTTGGAACGTCTGCTCATTGGTTCTTCTTGAGAAGAATCAATTCGGTAACCTGTTCTGACCCAGCTCCTCAAACACGACAAATCCTCTGACGTGAACTCAAAAGATTCCTTTATTAGGAATGCCGGCAGCCCTGGGAAAAAGTTTTTTTCTCAGGCTGGCCTGTCCGTCCGGCAGGGAGATGAATAGTTGTCTGCACATCTACTCATCTCCCCCCCGTCTTTTATCCCCAAGGCTAGGGTGGGGCCTCGCTATCAGCAGTGGCTCTTCCATCCCAAGGATTTCCACTGCTCTCCTCTCCTCTGCCTTCTGCACATCTGCACATCAGGCACTGGACCCAGCTGTTCCTCCTCTTCCTCATCAGCCACCTCCAGACCTGGGGGCTGTTGACTCTCCATCTGAGGACTGACGGATAGCCCAGGCTCTGCCTCTGTCTCTTTCTCTCTGCCAGCTCCATTCCCTCTTCCCCCTTGGAGCTCCCAAGTAGCCCTGATTCTGACCCTGACTCCCGCTCCTCCTTCTCCTCCCCTGATTCAGCTGCTGGAGGGCTGGCAGCCAACAGGCCACAACATAACCTCTCTAGATGGGGTTGGAATTCGTGGTGACTAAGAAGCAGAAGTCTTTCTCTTCCCCCAACTCTCAACTTTCTTTAAACCCTACCTACGGAATGCAACGAAGGGGAAGATTCCGAGATGTTGGATCTGGTTGGAAGACCAACTTGATCTATCATAGACGTGAGGAAACTTTGGATCCCCCTCATAGCGTGCCTGCTTCTGGTTTTGGGATGCTTTCTTGGTCAAATAGAAAAAATGACCTCCCTCCTTCTGTTTTTAATCTACTAGGTGAAGATATCAGACTAAATAGTACAGTTCTTCATTGGCCGGATGGGATCGAGGACATCTTTGATACCAGTCGGAATCAACTCATGAACAGGAGGGAACAAGTCGAGATTGCCCTGATTAAAAGGTGAGCTGCAGACTACCAGGGAGCAGAGACTTCCTTTCTCCTGATCCATATTTCTTGGCTCAAGGTGGATTTTTAACGCGATGGGATGTTCCCACCTTGATGCTTGGGAAGCTGCGGAAAGAAAATTGATATATGCAGAAAAAAACGATGAAAAGGGGAGATAATTGATGGGAAAGCAATGAAAATGGAGACAAAATCTTAGGGAAACTACTGTTGAGTCAAGGAGGATCATGTCCAGGGGTGGGGCTGCTGGGGGTTTGCAGGGGTTTGGGAGAACCCCTAGCTAAGATTCTGTGCAGTTCGGAGAACCCCCAAATCCCACTCCTGGCTGGGCCCGCCCCTCACACCCCGCCCCTCCCAGGAGCCCCCACGCGGCCCATTTTGGAAAGAAAATGTCAGATGGCTTTTTTTAAAAAAATTATCTTTGCTCCTAACCAGATGCTCTGAATTTGAAGCTATCCTTGAAAGTTATAACAAGGAAGTGGAAAGTTTCCGGAAGAAGGACGTCATGACCATGGAAGAAATGAAGAATAACGTGGAAAAATTCACTGAGTTGTCAAAGAATTTGGACCATGCTCTTCTGGAATATGAGGTTAGTCTTCCCAGAGTCCAAGAGCTAAGCATGGATCTAAATGATTTCAGAAGGACTAATCTATGTAAATTGATAGATAGACTGTGTGACATCGGGTTGGTGTTGAGCAGAGGTGAAATCCAGCAGGTTCTGACAGGTTCTGGAGAACCGGTAGCGGAAATTTTGAATAGTTCGGAGAACTGGCAAATAGCTCTTTGGAGAATAGCTTGACTCCCTCTTCTTTGGGGCAGCCCCTGAGATATTGGAACACTGCTATCATGTCTCCCCTAGTCCTTCTCTTCGTTAAACTAGACATTTAATCTCTTAAAGTAGACTAGAACTACTCTTCCTCCTTCTTTAAAGTCATGCAAACCTGTATCTGAACTGCTGTCTTAATTTTAACAGACTATCAATAAGGAAGAGGAGTTACTTGAACGAGAGAAAAGTCAGTTTCCTTTGCTGCAAACCATCATTTCACACAAGCTGCCATTTGAGCAACTTTGGGTGACCGCTTACCACTTTCATGTGAAATCGGAGGAGTGGATGAACGGTGAGGATTTGTACAGGGTGACGCATTTCTCATAAACGTAAGGCGTTTATTAAAAGAATGAAGAGGGAGTCTTCGATTTATGACCAAAATGGGGACCAGAATTTCCATGGCTAAGCAAGGAAGTTGTTAAGTTAGCCGCATTGAATTTTCCACGACTGGCCACGATTGTTAAGTGGATTTATGCATTCGTTAAGTGAATCACATCGAAGAAGAATTCTTTATTGGCCAAGTGTGATTGGACAGACAAGGAATTTCTCCGGTGCATAAGCTCTCAGTGTACACACAACAATAGTGATAGATCATTATCGTAGTCATTGTAAAGATTACATTCATCGTAAATCATAAGATACAACACTTAGTGATAGTCATAGGATACTAAATAAGCAATCACCCTAAATCATACTAGGATACTAATTAAACAATTTAAATCATAAGATACAAGCGGCAAAGTTATAGCCATAAGAAGATAAGGTGATAGGGAATAGGGAAGATGAGAATAATGATGGTAACACTGCATTTCAAGATAGTTTGACAGTATTATGGGAATTAGTTGTTTAGCAGAGTGATGGCATAGGGGGAAAAATCAGGGGTGAAATCCAGCAGGTTCTGACAGGTTCTGGAGAACCGGCAGCGGAAATTTTCAGTAGTTTGGAGAACCGGCAAATACCACCTCTGGCTGGCCCCAGAGTGGGGTGGGAATGGAGATTTTGCAGTATCCTTCCCCTGCCACGCCCACCAAGCCACACCACGCCCACAGAACCGGTAGTAAAAATTTCACCACTGGGAAAAATGTCACTAAATGCCATCGTTAAGTGACTCCAGCTTCCCCCATTGACTTTGATCGTCAGAAGCTGGCTGGGAAGGTCGCAAATGGGGATCACATGACTCCATCAAGACACTGCAGCCATCATAAACACTTGTCAGTTGCCAAGCGCCTGAATTTTGATTGTGTAAATGTCCTGGCGGCTGTAAGTACGAGGATTGGTCGTAAGTTACTTTTTTCAGTGCCACTCTGACTTCAAATGCTTGGTAAACTAAAGGTTGTAAATTGAGGACCTGTATTCATTTACCACTTGCCGGGAAGGCTAGTAGAATAAAACATGTTCAGTTAATTAAAATATATATATATAGGCTGCCACAAAGAAGAGGGGGTAAACCTATTCTCCAAAATACCTGAAGGCAGGACAAGAAAAAAATGGATGGAAACTAATCAAGGAGAGAAGCAACTTCGAACTAAGGAGAAATTTCCTGACAGTGAGAACAATTCATCAGTGGAACAACTTGCCTCCAGAAGTTGTGGATGCTCCAACACTGGATGTTTTTAAGAAGATGTGGGATAACCATTTGTCTGAAGTGGTGTAGGGTTTCCTGCCTAAGCAGGGGGTTGGACTAGAAGACCTCCAAGCTCCCTTCCAACTCTGTTAAAAGGTCTGGAATCTCAGAGAATCCTTTATGCTCTGAAACCATTTTTCAAACTGTACAGTCTCTCCCCAATTAGGCGTTTGTTCGGAGCTTTCCTGCTCAAAATAGCTGTCTGAAAAGCTTTCCTTTTTCTGTTGTCCTTGAGGCTGCCTTTTCTCCAATTAGAATCCCTGCACAAGGACCTGTCCATCTTAAAAATTATAATTCAAATGCCATTATTCTGCTTATTTACCAGCTCCAGCCAACCGTTTCTCAAGTGCTGATGGGGTGGTCGGGAGTGGGGGGGGGGGGCGGAAGATTTATAATTCCTGCTGCTGCTGTCACCTTAATGTCACATTAATGCAGCTGTCAGGTTAATGCAGAAGGATCATTCCTAATTCATATTTTCATGGAGTTTAGAATGTGTCAAACTTAATTGGTTTTGAAAGCTTGCTCCTGCTTCTCACCATCTGCGGGGTGCTTCCTTCTAACGTTTCTTTCTTTTATGTTATTTTTTTTGCATTTTCGGCATGCAGGGCCTGTCCTCCAACTGAACGCGGAAGAAATCAGCGAGGACGTCGCCAACATGTGGCGGACCATGTATAAATTGACAAAGACCTTTATAGACCTTCCTGGCCCCAAGCGGATGGCGGAGAACGTGAAATTTAAAATTGACAAGTTCAAACAACATCTGCCCGTGCTTTCAATCGCCTGCAATCATGGGATGAAAGACCGGCATTGGGAACAGGTCTGCTGATCTGAACAATATCCAACGTGCAGAGTTGTTAAGATTGTGTGTGTGTGTGTGTGGGGGGGGGGTTAAAAGGTAAAGGTAAAGGTTCCCCTCGCACATAGGTGCTAGTCGTTCCTGACTCTGGGGTCGGTGTGCTCATCTCCGTTTCAAAGCCGAAGAGCCAGCACTGTCCGAAGACGTCTCCGTGGTCATGTGACCGGCATGACTCAACGCCGAAGGCGCACGGAACGCTATTCCCTTCCCACCAAAGGGGGTCCCTATTTTTCTACTTGCATTTTTTACCTGCTTTCAAACTGCTAGGTTGGCAGAAGCTGGGACAAGTCATGGGAGCTCACCAGTAGTAAAACTTTTTGAATCCCACCACTGGTTGGGGACCCCGATTTAGGATTTTCATCCATTTCTCCTTCGTAATGCTTATCTCCCTTCTGATTTTCCAGATCAGTGAGATTGTGGGCTATGAGATACGGCCCGATGACACGACTTCATTGATGAATATGTTGGAATATGGGCTGTCAAAATATATTGACAAGTAAGGAAGACCTGCTCCCCCCCCCAAATCCTTTATCCTTATTTGTTGAAACCAAAGGTATTTACAGATAGTCCTCAACTTACGGCCTTTCGTTTAACAACTGTTTGAAGTTACAGTGGCCCTGAAAAAAGTCACTTTTGACTAGTTCTCACATTTTCAACCGTTGCAGCATACCTCTGATCATGTGATCAAAATTCGGACGCTTGGCAACTGGTTCATATTTAGTTTACTTTATTGTCATTGCACCTCGTACAATGAAATGAAATATTTATGACGATTGCCATGTCCTGGAGTCACATGAGCCCTTTTTGTGACGTTCTCACAAGTTGTTCTGTCCCCAACCACACGCACACACACCAACAGACGTTCAAGAGTTAAAGACCAAACCAGCCGACAAAGTCTTTTTCCTTATGATAACGGAACTTGGCAACAACCTAGTGGCTGCCTGCCAAGAGTTTATTATTTATGAAGTGGAGAGATAACTTCTCCCCACTTCTGATACATCAAAAGAAACAGCTCAATAATTACGGAGTTAATCAAGTCCAGAGATAATCCAGCAAAGTCTATAGCAAAAGTCTGGCAATGCCGAATGGCGTGGAAGCTTTCAGCTTTGTTCATCACAAGGTTTGACTGGCCACCACACTCCCTTTTATATCCTGTGGGGTGTGGTCCAGTGATTCAGCCTAATCTCGGGCACGCCTTTTCTTCTGTTACGTGTGTTTATCTCTGCGACGCTGGCATGGATCCAGCCAAGACTCATTACTCTCATCACTGTCCATCTGTGGCTGCATGGACCTGCTTGGCCCCGGCCCTATCTCTTGCCCTTCAGCAGGCACCAAAGGCATTGCCAGAGAGGAGGGTCCTAGAGAGGGAGGCCTTGCCAACTCCTCCCCTTCACTCTCGGAGTCCTCTCCTGCCGATGACACAGGCTCCAGTAACGGAGCCACAACACAAGCAAAGTCAAATGGGCAAGCCAGATTCGCTGAACAACCGTATGACTAACTGCAGTGATTCACTTAATGACTGCGACAAGAAAGGTCATAAATTGGGGCAGTGATTCACTTAACAACTGTCTTGCTTAACCATGGAAATTTTGGGCTCAATTGTGGTCGTAAGTCGAGGACTACTCAGAGAAAAAGGCAATGAATGTATTTTCCTGGCTGTATTTTGCAAAATGTTCCCTGTCAGGGTTCCAAGTAACACCCCCAACGAAAGAAAACTCCGAGGCTTGAGTTTCCTCAAAGTTCCATTTTATGAGAGATGTCATATTGGTACATCTGGGAAAAACCGAATCTGAAAGTTTCCAGGTTTTCCCCACCCAAAGGAAAGTTCAAGTCCCTGCCTAGGACCCACATGTCCATCACATGGTCCAATCAGACATTATCCCAACTGGAGTAACAGTAACAGAGTTGGAAGGGATCTTGGAGGTCATCTAGTCCAACCCCCTGCTAACGCAGGAGACCTATACTAGGGATTCAAACTGCCAACCTTTCTGATCGACGAGCCACTGAGCCACGTAGGGAGAGGCCTCCCAGCTCCAGGCTCCGAGGTTCAGGGCAAGATGTCCTTGACTTCTTGAGAAAGGAATGTTATTATGACTATATATCACCCCGGCTCTATACAATCCCCCCTCCCAGTTTCCCACAGTAGTAAATGTGGCAGGTCTGGAGGTCTAGTGTAAAAGATGGCTTCCAGGCCTGATATCCCCTTCTTCTCTTTTAGCACCCCGACCATTGGTGTTACTGGATAACTGCGGGTTAACCTACGAATCCAAAGCGGAGAAAGTTTATTTATTTATTTGTTTATTATTTATTAGTTTGATTTATATGCCGCCCTTCTCCGGAGACTCAGTGCGGCTTACAATGCTTTTAAGCAATAGCCTTCATACTTTTGTATATACCTGCTTAGTAGGGCTTTTGGCCCCCCCTAAGCGGTGTTCTATTTTATACAAAGTCAGCTTATTGCCCCCACAAACTGGGTCCTCATTTTACCTACCTCAGAAGGATGGAAGGCTGAGTCAACCTTGAGCCTGGTGAGATTTGAACTCGCAGTAATTGCAGGCAGCTGGCAGCTAAATACTACTTCAACAGTAGTTTAGTCCACTGCTCCACCAGGCTCCTTGGATGTCCTCTTCCGTTCCTTCCAGGGGTACCAGGTGCCAGCTTTGCTAACTTTCTCCTTCCCATTGTAGAATCGAGCCGATTGGTGCAGCAGCCAGCAAAGAATATTCCTTGGAGAAAAACATGGAGAAGATGAAATCGGAATGGGTCAACATCCGCTTCACTTTTGTGAAATACAGGGATACGGTCAGTATGTTTTCGCTTTTTTGTCATTGAATTCTGTTTTGGTCTGACTCATGTTTTTCATTTAAGGTGCTTGACCTCCTTTGAGTCTGCTCCTGAGTTGAACCAAGTCCCAGCTGATTGGGAGGAAATTGGGATTTTGCAGTACCCTTCCCCTGGATTGGGGATGGAATGGAGATTTTACAGTATCCTTCCCCTGCCATGCCCACCAAGCCACACCCATCAAGCCATTCCACACCCATCAAGCCACACCCACAGAACCGTTAGTAAAAAATTTTGAATCCCACCACTGAGGCAATTAGTTCACTTAATTAGTTCACCCTAGAAAGACTGTTTCCTGGGACTTTGCTGGATGTGAATGAGGGGAATTCACAGTAACTTAATAAAAAGGGGTTTTGTCGGGACAAGGAGTCTGCTTTGTGGTTTGGGGAAGCCTATGTCAGAAGATCATATTCATCCCCACCCTGTGTTACCAGTGCCAAACGTGGACGCTTGCAATAAAGCATAAGTGAAAGTAGTCACCACGGAAATGAGATGTTTGAGGAAAGCCGCTGGAGGGGCCAGAAGGGATAAAATAAAAAAAAAAAGAGATCCTAAGAGAAAGAATTAGAATAGAAACAAGCTTAATAATAATAACTTTATTGTCATTGTACGTGTATACACAGTATACTCATACAACGAAATTCACTTAACGCCCAAAGACCAGGTCCGACACACTCCCACCCACCACAAATTCCCCACCCCTAAATCACCCAAACATCCACACAACAGACCAAGTAATGCTGTCCAACAGGTCACTGATGGTGGCCTTTTAGTTCATTGTTGAGTGCAATTATAGCTCTGGGATAAAAACTATTCAGAAAATGTGTGGTCCGAGTTTTAATTGTTCTGTTTAAACTACATACAGTTTAAACTACATACAGAAACAGCAAGTAAAGTGGTTTTCTCACCTGGAGAGGATGCCTTGGGATTCTATACTATACAAGGCAGCTACAAAAAGAGGAGGAGGTCAAAGGACAAGAGGCAGACCCAGAAGAAGATGGAGAGGCAACATCAAAGGCAGTCTACCGCAGCATCAAATAACAATGGTTGAGACTGCCAGAGGTGCAAGAACCAGAATTTTGTCTTCCTCTTGACCACCCAAAGTGGTCAAAGAGGAGGAGGAGGGGAGGAGGAGGAGAAGGAGAAGAAGAAGAAGGAGGAAGAGACAGGTTCTGGAGAGAGGGACAACCCTCATATTATCAGCCACAGTGTCAGGGTTCCAAGTAACACCCCCAACGAAAGAAAACTCCGAGGCTTGGATTTCCTCAAAGCTACTTTTTATTAGAGATGTCATATTCGCACATGTGGGAAAACCCAAATATGAGAGCTTCCAGGTTTTCCACACCCAAGTGAAAGTTCAAGTCCTTGCTCAGCACCCTCATGTCCATCACATAGTCCAATCATCCCCTGTCCAAACTGAAGACACCTCCCAGTCATCCGACTCCAGGTGCCAGGGCACTGCATCCTTGATTCTCTGAGAAAAGAATGTTATTTTGACTACATATCATCTATACTCTATGCAATCCCCCCTTCCCATTTTCCCACAGAAGGAGATGTGGCTGGCCTGAAGGGCCAAAGGTAAAAGATGGCTTCCAGGTCTGACAGACAGTAGTTTCCGATACAGATGGTACATGGAAACCAAAGGGAGAACATATGAAACAGTGGCAGGATCTACCTTTGTAGAATTGAGATCACCAATAATGAGGAAGCAAAGAATAAAATAGGAAGCATAGTAGGTTAGTCATGTAATGCATCGGTTCTCAAGATGAGCATCCTTCAGACATGTGGACTTCCAACTTTTGAATTCCACAGCCAACATGGCTTTTGAAGTCTGCATCTACAGGGTGATGGATCCAATAGTGATATTGGGGAGTGAAAAAGGGTTTTAAGATCCTAGAAATTGAGTGTCAAAATAATTTCCCTGCAACCACCTGTTTCCTTACAGGATACCAGCATCCTTTCAGCCATTGATGACATTCAACTTTTGCTGGATGACCACATCATCAAGACGCAGACCATGTGCGGCTCTCCGTTTATCAAGCCAATCGAAGCAGAATGTCGGGTAAGAGGCCTAACAGTGGCCTGTCTCATTGATCACAATTCACCATCAGACACTAGATCAGCGATAGAATGAAGGACATGGAGTTCCAAGAAGAACTAAATTGGTTACCTCTCCACAGTAGGGACAGAATCAAGCAGGGTGTGTGGGAATCAGCAAGATATCTAAATGACCTGATCTTCCCAAAACAAAGAATAGCTTTCTTCAGAGCCAGATTAAATGTTCTCTCCTCAGCACTTCTCCAGGGTAGGTACAAGAGAACACCAATAGCAGAACAGGTATGCATATGTGGAAAAGGAGAAGTCGAAGATATTGCACATGTTTTATTGTACTGTGAGTTATACAGAGTATGTAGGTCAATATATATTCTCCCCTTGCTAGAGAGATTGCCAGGGAGGACAGACGACTTTTATGTAGGCTTTCTCCTCCAAGATGTTGTGGCTCCGTTACCTGAGCCTGTGTCATCGGCAGGAGAGGACTCCGAGAGTGAAGGAGAGGAGTTGGCAAGGCCTCCCTCTCCAGGATCCTCCTCTTTGGCAATGCCTTCGGTGTCCGCCGAAGGGCAAGAGATAGGGCCGGGGCCAAGCACATCCACGCAGCCACAGGTGATGAGAGTAATGAGTCTTGGCTGGATCCTCGACAGCGTCGCAGAGATAAGCGCGTGCAACAGAAGAAAAGGCGTGCCAGAGATTAGGCTGAGTCACTGGGCCACACCCCACAGGGTATAATGGGAGCGTGGCGGCCAGTCAAACCTTGTGACGAACAAAGCTGAAAGCTTCCACGCCATTCTGCATTGCCGGACTTTTGCTATAGACTTTGCTGAATTATATTTGGACTTAAGTTACTCTGTAATTATTGAACATTTTACTTTGATGTACCAGAAGTGGAGAGACGTTATCTCTTCCCTTCGTGAATCATAAACTCTTGGCAGGCAGCCACTAGGTTGCTGCCAAGTTCCGTTATCATAAGGATAAGGATTTTGTCAGCTGGTTTGGTTTTTAACTCTTGGACGTCTGTTGGTGTGTGTGCGTGTGGGACGGGGACAGAACACAAGACTCAAATCTGGCTACCACGCAGGCAGTGGCAAAATTCTGTGTCACTGCAATGTCCACAAGAAAAAAAACGGGTTACAGAATTATAGATGTCAACTGGTGCCAATTTTATGGAGATACAGTATCTATAACAATTATTGGAAAAATACGTTTACTCACATACTTATCGACTCTCCACTCATGTAAATTAGGGAGTGACCTTAACGGTTTGAGATTATGTATTTTCATAACAGGGATGTTATTATTCATGATTAATGTCAGTGTTATTTTAAATTTATTGTATGTCTATTGCTGGTCGATGACCGTAATAATGTTTTTATTTATTTATTATTATTATTCGCTTTAGAGGATCAAAGGCTTAGACGAGTGTTTTGAATGACTGAGGGTGCAATTTTGTAAATCTGGCTAATCAAATCATAGCCATCAAACAGGAATGACTTTTATGTCTACTTTAGTCTTTTGGGTAGGGGTTAAAAATAAGCCCTTTGAGTTCTGAAACAGAATCGACTTTTTTTTTTTTCCCCAGAGATGGGAAGAAAAACTTGTCCTGATGCAGGAAATTTTGGACAACTGGTTAAAATGTCAGGCAACCTGGCTCTACTTGGAACCCATCTTCAGCTCTGAGGACATTATTGCTCAAATGCCCGAAGAAGGCCGAAAATTTGGAATAGTAGATGCATACTGGAAGGACATCATGGCCCAAGCGGTAGGGATTTGGTTTTTGCCTGCCGGTTTTGGAAATCCCCATTGCAGAATTTTGTCCAGAGCAGTGGTGAAATGTAAAATTTGTTACTATCGGTTCTGTGGGCTTGGCTTGGTGGGGAGGGGGGCATGTGGGGGGCATGGATTTTTGCTGCCGGTTCTCCAAACCATCCGCCGCCATCGCCATTGCATTTGAAAGCATGCAAATGCGAGTAGATAAATAGGTACCACTAGCAATTCAAAAGCATGCAAATGCGAGTAGATAAATAGGTACCACTAACATTTCACCTCGGTCCAGAGCCGTCCTCACACCGGCTTAATGAACGACCTTATGGTGGCATTCTGAAAACATATTGAACTTGATTACTTGATTGAAGTGATTGGTTAGCTTGGTTGACTGGTTTGCTTTGCGTTTATGGCTTCTGGTATAAAGGTGACCCATTGGTGAAACCTGCAAGGTAGTTCAGAGAAGAAGCACAACCAGGAGTGCTAAGTCTTGTCCCAAAAGGGTTTTTCCAAAAGGCAACTGTCAGGCTTGGAAGCCATCTTTTGTATTAGGCCTTCAGACCTGCCATGTTTACTACTGTGGGAAACTGGGAGGGGGGAATTGTATGGAGCCGGGGTGATATGTAGTCATAATAACATTCCTTTCTCAAGAAGTCAAGGACATCCTGCCTTGCACCTGGAGGGATGTGACTGGGAGGCATCTCCAGTTGGGACGGTGCTTTGATTGGACCGTGTGATGGACATGTGGATGCTGGGCAGGGGCTTAGACTTTCCTTTGGGTGGGCTGGAAACCTGGAAACTTTTCAGATTCGGGTTTTCCCAGATGTGCCAATATGACATCTCTAATAAAGTGTAACTTTGAGGAAACTCAGGCCTCTGAGTTTTCTTTCGTTGGGGGTGTTACTTGGAACCCTGACAACAACTAGATTCTCCTGGGATTTTTTTTCCTTGAAAACATTTCACTTCTCATCCAAGAAGCTGCTTCAGTTCTACCAGTTGGAACTGAAGAACCCGAAGGCGCTTTTTCAAGGGGCCGCTGGATTTTCTTTGTTTTTCTTAGAAGACATTTTGCTTCTTATCCAAGAAGCTTCTCTCATCCAAGAAGCTTCCTTGGATGAGAAGGGAAACGTCTTCAAGGAATAACAAAGAAAATCCAGCTGCCTCTTGAAAAAGCACCTTTGGGACAACCAGGACCTGGATGACGGAGAATCTCCACAGATGTCTCTTATCTTTGTTGTGAAATGTAGGTTAAAGACACCCGAGTCCTCATTGCTACGGAACAGCCCAAGATGTTGAGCCGACTTCAAGAAGCAAATCTGTTTTTGGAAGACATCCAGAAGGGCCTGAATAATTACTTAGAAAAGAAGAGATTGTTTTTCCCAAGGTATGCCTCTTCCCAGTTGGCAGGCAAAGGACACTCATTATAACCATTGGTTAGCTAAGCAGACCTTCATTCATTCATTCATTCATTCATTCATTCATTCATTCATTCATTCATTCATTCATTCATTCATTCATTCATTCCCCTCAGGTATTATTGTTGCCTGGGGAATTCTGGGAGTTGAAGTCCAGATGTCTTAATGGGGCTAAGATTGGAAAACACTAAAAGTAATGGGCCTGTCTCTCTGGGGATCTCTTTTGAACAGGTTCTTCTTCCTTTCAAACGATGAGCTGCTGGAGATTTTATCTGAAACCAAAGATCCTCTCCGCGTTCAGCCACACCTGAAGAAGTGCTTCGAGGGGATCGCAAAACTGGAGTTCACTGAAGCCTTGGAAATCACAGGAATGATCAGTTCAGAGAAGGAAGTTGTTCCTTTTATTAAGAAAATCTTTCCAGTTCATGCCAGGGTAATCCTTTCCTTTCCTTTCCTTTCCTTTCCTTTCCTTTCCTTTCCTTTCCTTTCCTTTCCTTTCCTTTCCTTTCCTTTCCTTTCCCTTCCCTTCCCTTCCCTTCCCTTCCCTTCCCTTCCCTCCCTTTCCCTTCCCTTCCCTTCCCTTCCCTTCCCTTCCCTCCCTTTCCCTTCCCTTCCCTTCCCTTCCCTTCCCTTCCCTTCCTTTCCTTTCCTTTCCTTTCCTTTCCTTTCCTTTCCCTTCCCTTCCCTTCCCTTCCCTTCCCTTCCCTTCCCTTCCCTTCCCTTCCCTTCCCTTCCCTTCCCTCCCTTTCCCTTCCCTTCCCTCCCTTCCCTTCCCTTCCCTTCCCTTCCCTTCCCTTCCTTTCCTTTCCTTTCCTTTCCTTTCCTTTCCTTTCCTTTCCTTTCCTTTCCTTTCCTTTCCTTTCCTTTCCTTTCCTCTTTCCTTTCCTTTCCTTTCCTTTCTCCTTTCCTTCTTTCTCTTTTTCCCTTTTCTTTTTCTCTTTCTCTTTCCTTCCTGTCTTTCTGTGCTTGCTTGCTTCCTTCCTTCCATGAGCCGTTGTGGCCCAGTGGTTATAATGCAGTATTGCAGGCTAATTCTGCCGACTGCCAGGAGTTCGATCCTGGCCAGCTCAAGGTTGACTCAGCCTTCCATTCTTCAGAGGTCAGTAAAATGAGGACCCAGATTGTTGGGGGCAAGAGGCTGACCCTGCAAACTGCTTAGAGAGGGCTGTAAAAGCACCGTGAAGTGGTATATAAGTGCTATTGCTATTCCTTCCTTCCTTCCTTCCTTCCTTCCTTCCTTCCTTCCTTCCTTCCTTCCTTCCTTCCTTCCTTCCTTCCTTCCTTCCTTCCTTCCCAGCTTCGGGAAATGTCCTATTTTAGATGCAAAAAGTTAGACCAGCCTTTACACAACTTCAACATGGTCAAAATATGTTGAATTGCGTTTTTGTACATTTGCAAATCCTGTGTAGCTGGGCAGGAGAGGTGTTTTAGGCCAGGAATCCCCAACCTTTTTGAGTCCGCGGACCAGTGGTGGCACTGGTGGCAGCTTCCTTCCTATGCCCATTCCCTTTTTACCCTTATCTTATTGGTGGGGCATGGGTTGTCATTGTAATTTGTCGTTGTTTGCATTTCTCTCCCTTTTTATTCTTTCAGGGCATGGTTGAGAAATGGCTATTGCAAGTGGAAGAAATGATGTTGGCTAGCATTAGGCAAGTCATGGAAAATGGCATCAAAGGGTACGATGAGGTGAGCAGCTAATCGTCAAATGCTTTGAGGAGTTAACTTGGACCCACAATCCAACAAAAGGAGTCAAGATGCAGATGTGCTTATACGTGTTGGGTTCATTGTTAACAGCTGTATTTTCTAAGCTGAAACCGTTATATTTTCTGAAGCCGCTGTTCACAGTTTCTAGCTTGTACATTCATTTCAGTGGTGAAATTCAATTTTTTTTTACTACCGGTTCTGTGGGCATGGCTTGTTGGGCGTGGTATGGCTTGGCAGGGGAAGGATACTGCAAAATCTCCATTCCCACCCCACTCCAGGGGAAGGATACTGCAAAATCTCTATTCCCACCCCATTCCTGGGGGAAGGATACTGCAAAATCCCCATTCCCTCCCCACTCTTGGGGAAGGATACTGCAAAATCTCCATTCCCATCCCACTCTGGGGCCAGCCAGAGGTGGCATTTGCCGGTTCTCCGAACTGCTCAAAATTTCCGCTACCGGTTCTTCAGAACCTGTCAGAACCTGCTGGATTTCACCCCTGATTCGTTTGTATATTGATATACCAGATTTTTAAAAAATTGCTTTAGAGTCACATAATAGATTGAGAAAGAAAGCTGGACTTTTCACTTTAAAAGGTCCCATTTGGACCAAAGGGAACTCTTAAGATTTTGAGATTTTGAGAGACACAGGGGATAGGAAAATGCTGAAAAATTGCTGGACTATTGTTTAGGTTTTTTAAAAAAAAATGTTTTAAAAAAGAGAAGAAGAAAGTCCATTTTAGGGATTACCGACTGTTTTAACAAGTGCTTTTCTGACTCCTGTCAAAACAGATGTTTGATGCTTCGTAGCTGTAGCTGGAAAAGGTGCAAATATTTTTTCTTGTGTGTGTGCATTTCTTTTAGGTTCCTCGAAAAGCTTGGGTGCTACAGTGGCCAGGACAAGTTGTTATTTGTGTATCTTCAATCTTCTGGACCAAAGAAGTATCGGAAGCCATAAAGGAAAACTCTTTGCCTGTAATTTCACACATACCCTTTAAATTTCCAGATATAGCAACTTTTCTCAGTCTTCTAGATAGGTTGGGACTACAACTCCCAGAATTTCCTAGCTTTTGCTTGGTGATGGCTGGTATGCAGAGATTGTACCAGACTGCACAATATTAATGCTGTTCCTATCTAGATATAAAATATTCAGATTTGGGTAGTCCTTGACTTATGACCTGTTGCTTAGTGACCGTTCAGAGTTATGAACCCCCCCCCCACCAATGCATCTTAAAGATAAAGGTTCCCCTCACACATATGTGCTAGTCATTCCCGACTCTAGGAGGTGGTGCTCATCTCTGTTTCAAAGCCGAAGAGCCAGCGCTGTCCGAAGACATCTCTGTGGTCATGTGGCTGGCATGACTCAACGCCAAAGGCGCACGGAATGCTGTTCCCTTCCCACCAAAGGTGGTGCCTATTTTTCTACTTGCATTTTTTTTGACGTGCTTTCGAACTGCTAGGTTGGCAGAAGCTGGGACAAGTCACGGGAGCTCACCCCGTTACACGGCACTAGGGATTCGAACCGCCAAACTGCCGACTTTCGATCGACGAGCTCAGCATTTTAAGCCACTGAGCCACCACGTCCCTCCAAAGCATCTTACTTTACTTTTAATGATAAAACCATCAAAGATGATTGAGTTCTGCTCTATGCAGGCATTCCTCGACTTACGACCACAATGACAACCAACGTTTCCATTGCTAAGCAAGGTCATTGTTAAGTGAGTCATACTCAATTTTCAGACCTTTTTTTTTTTTTTTGCCAAGGCTGTTCATTGGATCACTGCAATTAAGCGAGCCCCAGGATCATTAAGCAAATCTGGTTTCCCCCACTGGCTGTCAGCGTCCCAGCACTGACATAGAAAAGGGAGGAGAAGCCTGAACTTTTGCCTGCTAAATCCCTTTGAAGATTCAGTCTCCTCGGAGATGGGGAGGGGGGAGACATTCCTGTGATCTGACGAAGTACTGACCTTTGCCCCCCAATCCCTCCCTTTCCGATCCCCAATTCTCTGCTTCTTATTGGCTATCTTCCAAGTCACTTTTCTGATTCCTTCTTCGTCAAATCACAGGAATGTCTCCCCCCTCCCCATCTCCGAGGAGACTGAATCTTCAAAGGGATTTAGCAGGCAAAAGTTCAGGCTTCGCCTCCCTTTTCTATGTCAGTGCTGGTACGCTGACACTGGCTCAGAAGGTTGCAAATGGTGGTCACGCAACCCAGGATGTTGCAACTGTTGGAAATAGATGCCGGTTTGCCAAGGACCCAAATTTGGATGTCACGACCACGGCGATGCCGTGATGCTTGTAAATACAAGTACCAGTCATAAGTTGCATAAGTTGTAACTTTGAACGGTTCACCAAACAAATGGCTTTAAGTCAAGGGTTGCCTGTATGTGATTTTTTTTTAAAAAAAATGTAACTCCTTTTCAAAATAAGAGAAAAAAAAATACCCCAATCTTTTGACCTCTTTTGGGAATTTCTGGGGGCCATTTATTTTCATCCCTGACTTATGGTGACAGCTCCTGTGAGGAGGAGGCCCAGCCTCATTGCTGTGTCTCTCTGCTTCAGGAATTTTTGGAGAAAAGCAACAGGCAGATTGGGGAGATCGTGGAACTGGTGAGAGGAAAGCTGTCGAGTGGAGCTCGGTTGACCCTGGGTGCCCTTACGGTCATTGATGTGCATGGTAAGTTCCAATGGGCAGGATGAAACAGATGTTGAAATATGGATTGTCTTAAGAGGGGTGGACGGGAGAGCAAGGAACGTTATGGATGGGAAGGTAAAGGTAAAGGTTTCCCTGTCCAGTCATGTTCGGTTCTGGTGCTCATCTCCGTTTCTTAGCTGAGGGAGCCAACGTTGCCCGAAGACCCTTCTGTGGTCATGTGGCCAGCATGACTATGTGCTGAGGCGCATGGAACATTGTTACTCTCCCAGTGAAGTGGTACCTATTTATCAACTTGCATTTGCATGCTTTCAAACTGCTAGTGGTATCTATTTATCTACTCGCATTTGCATGCTTTCGAACTGCTAGGTGGGTGGGAGCTGGAGCAAGGAACAGGAGCTCACCCCATCACGCAGCACTCAGGTCTCGAACATGAGCTGTCAACTTTCCAGCTGACAAGCTCAGCATCTTTAACCATCAAACCATCACACTCCTGGATGGGAAGTGACTAAATTGCAGATCTCTGATACAAGTCAACTTACAGCTGCAACTGGGATCAGAATTTGTGTTGCTAAGCAAGGCTGGTGGTTTTGACCGAGTCATGGCCAATTTTACGATCTTTTTGGCCACAGTTGTTAAGTTAGTCACCGCGATTGTTAATGAATCACTGCAGCTGTTAAGTGAATCCGGCTTCCCCCACTGACTTATAAGCAGAGCCCCAAAGAACACAACTGCACTATAGTTTAAGCACAACAGATGAATATTAATTGGTTGCAATACCGTATTTTTTGGAGTATAAGACACCTTATAGGGGGTGAAAATTTAGGTGCATCTTATACACCAAATGTAGCCCCACCCACCCACTGGCCCCCATCCTTTGGCCTCTGCCTCGCAGCAGTTACCTCCTTGCAAGCAAACAGCAAGAAAAAACAGCTCCTTTCAGCTTCAGCACAGCCTAATTAGCACAAATTAATTGGATCAGCCTCCCGACTCTCAACTGATTTGCTCTCCGCTGTTTTGCGCAGGGCTCTGCTGCTTGCTGCAAAGAGGTAAATTGCTGGGAGCAGATTTTTTTTTCCCCCTTGTGCTAATCAAACTATGCTGAAAATGAAAATGAAAGTAAAGCAGGGTGTTTGCTGTTTGCTGCAACAAAATTGCTCAGAGGCAGAGTCAGATTTCTTTTTCTTCTTTTCCTCACCGAAAAAGATAGGTGCGTCTTATACTTCGGCGCGTCTTATACTCTGAAAAATACGGTAAGTCTTTTTCTACACCTAGCAACCAAGTAGCTAGATTTTCTTCATGAGCCACAACTGAACCCAGCCCAATGTCAGCGCTTCAACGCTGGCATAGAGAGCAGAGGAGAGAGAGAGATAAGCTCTGAACTTTTGCCTGCTAAATCCCTTTGAAGTCGGGTTGTCGTGGAAATGAGGAGGGGGGAGACATTCCTGGGAAATGACAAGACAAGAAGTCTGAAGAATGACTTGGAAGATAGCCAATGAGAAGCAGAGATTTGGGGATCGGAAAGGGAGGGATTGGGGGGCAAAAGGTCAGTCTTGTCCGCATCGAGTCATGATCCGGTGGTTGTGCTCAATTAAAGAAAAGATTTCCTTAAAGATTGGCAGTTTGGAAATTCATTTATTTGAGATAGCATCGAAGTCTGACACCCAAAATATTTTACTTCTACCAAGTAACATTTTTCTTCTGCAGCACGCGACGTGGTGGCAAAATTGTCTGAAGACCGAGTTTCAGATCTGAACGATTTCCAGTGGATTTCTCAACTGCGGTACTACTGGGAAAACAGAGATGTCATGGTTCGAATGATCACGACCGAAGCCAAGTATGGCTATGAATACCTGGGTAACTCGTTGCGTTTGGTGATAACTCCGCTGACCGACCGATGCTACAGGTAAAATTCCTCCCCAGTTTTTAAATCTTCAAGAAAATATTTACAGATCAAGGGTAGCCGAGGCATTGATTTAATGGAGGGTGTAGAATCACAGCAGGAAGCAAAATTGTAGTTTTTGAGCTCAAGCAATGACATTTAGATTACTCGTGGAATTTGTTTCTTGGATAAAAGTGTATTCATTTAGTCCCCTACCCAATAGAATTTATTTCCTTGGTAATTAGAAGATGATATGGGATAGTCAAGGAGGCCCTTTAATTCCCTCTACAATGTAAATTATGTTTGTTGCATCATGAACTAAATATCAATCATAATTTGTGTGATGACATCCCTCGCGCCCCCTGACACCAATGACTGAATTCACACGTTACACTAAGCTTAGGTTGAAGACGGCATAACGGTCCGATTCACATGTAATATAGCACCATAAATCATGCACAATGATTGGGATAACATGTCGGGGTATGTGTATGTGAAGAGAGCATGAGGGTGGGTCTCTGTATAGTTATATATCGATTGATTTCTCTTTATAATCTCATTTCTATGTCGTAGGACCTTAATGGGAGCTTTGAAATTAAATCTAGGAGGAGCTCCTGAAGGACCAGCTGGTACTGGGAAAACAGAAACCACTAAGGATCTTGCCAAAGCTTTGGCTAAGCAGGTACCGAAGGAATCAGGAATCTCCTTTCTCCTTCTCTCTTGTCTCTTCTCCTTCTCCTTCTCCTCTCTTTCTCTTTTCTCCTCCTCCTTTCCTCTCTTTCTCCTGCTTCTCCTTCTCCTTCTCCTCTCTTTTCTTTTCTTCGCCTCCTTTTCCTCTCTCTCTTCTTCTTCTCCTTCTTCTCCTTATCCTCTCTTCTCTTTTCTTCTCCTCGTTCACTTCTTTTTCTCTTCTTTCTCCTCTTTCCATCTTCCTCCTCTTCCTCCTCCTCCTCTTCTTCCTCCTCCTCCTCCTCTCTCTTTTTTCCTCCTCTTTTTCTCTCTCTCTCTTCTCCTTCTCTCTTCTGCTTTTCCTCTCTCCCTTCTCTTTCTTCCCCTTTTCCTCTCTTTTCTTTTCTCCTCCTTTTCCTCTCTCCTCCTTCTCTCCTTCTCCTCTCTTTTCTTCTCCTCCTTCTCCCCTCTCTCTTCTCCTTCTCCTCTCTTTTCTTTTATCCTCCTCCTTTTCCTCTCTCTCTTCTCCTTCTGCTTCTCCTCTTTTCTCTTTTCTCCTCCTTGTTCGCTTCCTTTTATCTTCCTCCTTCTCCTTTTCATCTTCCTCCTCCTCCTGCTCCTTGTGTCATAGGGAAAAATAGCCATTGGATGTATGAGTTTATGTATAACCAATATTTGTGAGATGTGCAGACTTTTACCTGCACTGATTGCAGCCTTGGCTGCAATCAAGTGCATTCTGTGAAATGTCGAGGGGAGGAGAAAGAGGAGTCAAGTTTCCGAAAAATGCCCTAATTAATTCATGAGCCATGATCCAAACTTCAAAGGAAATATAGTCATTTATTAGGAGCAACATTCCGGCAATACTTGGATGCAGTTAGGACTGATCCTACGTAGATTTACGTTCCCCTATGACCCTGTCTCTCCCCTCCTCTCTGGCCATGTCATAAATCACATTCTCCAATTAACCACTTTGGCTGGCTGTGAAACCTAACACCCTCCTTCTGATTGCGGTCAGGAAGAATGTATGGAATTCACTTCAGTTCTCCCTCCCTCCTGCTCATGGCAACTTGAAAGCTTTGCAAGTTGACATAGATAATGTAAGCCCTACAAGATAGCTCAGACCAAGAAACAGACACTATGTAGACCTAGGGCTACTTTTATTAGAAGAGCTCTAGTAACAGAACCTTGCAATGAATAACTGAACGGGTTTCCTCTTTTGTCTTCCTGTGAATCAGGAGGATGCTTGCTTTAGACATTTTGATAAACCTCTCTCTGGGTTTGGGCTTACGGAGAATTTTTGTACCTGTAAAAGTTGCCAAGATTTGAAGAGTGTTGCCTTGATCAGCTTGCTGGGGAAGAGTGGAAACTTAACAATGAAAATATGTGTTGTTATGTGTTTTAGTGTGTGGTCTTCAACTGTTCAGATGGTCTTGATTACAAAGCGATGGGCAAATTCTTTAAAGGACTGGCACAGGCTGGGGCTTGGGCCTGCTTTGATGAGTTCAACAGAATTGAGGTAATTGATGTTCGTCCGTCGTTTTTGAAGAGGACCTTGACATCTAATGGGTTGTGGGCTGTCCCAGTGTGTCCGCAGGTGGCTAGTAAGATCTATAACAGTCACGGAATATTCTGCCCCATGTCGGGGAGACAATGTGTGGCACCATTGTTGCAGCATTTCCAGCTCTGGCTTTGCGGAGTGCTCGCTTCTCTTGTGCATGGTTGTCCTTGTGTCTTCAAATGTCTGGCAGCCTTGATGGATCAACGTGCGCCATGTTGATCGATCTTGTGCCAGGGTTTCCCATGAGGCAGTGTCGATATCCAGGGACTCGAGAGGCTTTCAGCATATCTTTGTATCACTTCCTTTGTCCCCCGTGCGATCGCTTTCCTTGAGACAGCTCACCATAGAGGAGCTATTTAGGGATGCGGTGGTCTGGCATCCTTGCAACATGGCTTGCCCAGCGTGTCTAACCCTAATTATGTCTAACATAAATAGCTCTTGTTGTCTTAAACCCTTTAACGCAAAAGTCTCTTTTGGGCTACTTTACGATTTGTGGACTTCAACTCCCAGAATCCCTCAGCCATGCTGAAAGTCCACAAGTCTTCAACCTGCCCCCTGGTCTAGATCACACTCTTATTAAATGGATTTTAATACTGGTTGAAACCTAAAGCTTTTATATCCTGATTTTCATAGGTTGAAGTGCTCTCTGTGGTCGCACAACAGATCCTCAGTATTCAACAGGCTATTATTCGCAAGCTCCGGACGTTTCTCTTCGAAGGCACGGAAATTTCCCTTAATCCAACTTGTGCAGTATTCATCACCATGAATCCTGGTTATGCTGGCCGAGCTGAACTTCCGGATAACCTCAAGGTGAACCATGGTCTTCCCTGAGGAAGTTAAGAAACCATGATTGGAGTAAACAAACAGAATTCGGAAAACCAAAGAGGAAGGAAGAGTTAGTTATAACCATTTCAGGACCTCGGATAGCTCCTATGAAAGGAGCTATCCAAGCTCCCACTAGAGCTTGTTCTCACTAGTCTGATACTCTCACCAACTTTTAAGATATGTAGGTTTCAACTCCTAGAATTCCCTAAGCAGCATGAAGAATACATTCTGCAGACAGGCTGCCTGGCATTTTCCTTTTAATATCTTATTTCTCCAGAGATTTTTGATAGTTTAGTGAAGCAGGGACTCACTGTAGAGCTTGTACTGAAATCCTCAAACCTCCCAGCCAATATATCTACAGCTACAATCATAGAGGGACGCGGTGGCTCAGTGGCTAAGACGCTGAACTTGTCGATCGAAAGGTCAGCAGCTCAATGGTTCGAATCCCTAGTGAATAGAATAGAATAACAGAGTTGGAAGGGACATTGGAGGTCTTCTAGTCCAACCCCCTGCCCAGGCAGGAAACCCTACAACATTTCAGACAAAAAGTACCGTGTGACGGGGTGAGCTCCCGTGACTTGTCCCAGCTTCTGCCAACCTAGCAGTTCAAAAGCATGTAAAAAATGCAAATAGAAAAATAGAGTCCGCCTTTGGCGTTGAATCATGCCGGCCACATGACCACGGAGACGTCTTCTGACAGCGCTGGCTCTTCGGCTTTGAAACGGAGATGAGCACCGCCCCCTAGAGTTGGGAACGACTAGCACATATGTGCGAAGGGAACCTTTACCTAGAATCATAGAGTCATAGAATCCTAGGGCTGGAAGGGACCTTGGAGGTCTGCTAGTCTGACCCCCTGCTCAAGACAGGAGCCTTATACCATCCAGGCAAATGATTGCCCAATCTATTAGTGAATACGTACTAGGACAAAATGCTGAAGGAATCCATTGCAGGATTCTTAAGGAAAAATTTGGGAATTCTCTCCTTTATATTCTCTTCAGGATATGCTGTTATTTATTTATTTTTAAAGGCTTTATTCCGAACAGTAGCCATGATGGTCCCAGATTATGCTTTGATTGGTGAAATTTCACTTTATTCGATGGGATTTCTTGATTCCAGAAGGTAGGTAAAGCTGCATTTTTACAAAGTAAAGCTATTGCTTTTTTTTTTATTATTAAGACACATTTTCATACTCTTTTTTCCCCCCTCTTCTTATACACAAAAATCCCATCCAGGGATCTAAAATTTTAGAATCTTGTCAAAAATACTTAGATTATTATTTTGTGTCTTCAGAGTTGCTTTCAAGTTTCTTCTTTCTAGCTACCATGGTCAATAACACTATCTTTTCTTTTTTTTTTTATGAATGAAATGTTAAAATACCAAACAGAGTGATTAGAGTGATTAATTTCTTATTTTTAATTGGAGGCTAACGTAATAATCAATTCCAGTCATTAGAACTGTAGTCAGTGTCATCCCATTAATAAGAAGAAAAATTGGTCATTTATGTTGTTCTCCTGTTTATAAATGGTCCAGGAACATTCTATCCATTTTAGGCCTTTGTTATTTTTTTTCCTAATATTTTATCATTGTAAGGTTTCTAAACCACTATTTCATATTTATATACCTGTTTTTATTGCGCATTAACGCTTTTTGCTGTGTTAAATTTTACAAATAAGGAAATAAATGTAGTGATAACAGTAATGTCAGGGAAGAGAGATCAGGTCCACATGTAAAGATCCGGATTAAACTGATTTATTTCTAAAAGTCTATGCACAGGAATCTTCTCAACTAGTGGTTGGTGCTTGCTTAGAATTATCGTATTTTTCGTAGTATAAGACTTACTTTTTCTCCCCCTAAAAGAGGGTGAAAATTTGGGTGCGTCTTATACACCGAATGTAGCCAATAGCGAGGCACGGAGGCAGCCATGGTCTGTGGCAATCCCTGCAGCGTGGAACAGCTGAGTGTGGGTATTCCGGGAGGCTGATCCACCCGCCAATCAGCTGGTTGTGCTGAATCAGGCTGCAATAATGGGCTGAAGCTGACATGACTGTTTGCTGTTTGCTATTTGCTGCAAGGACTCAGAGTTTGCAGCAGCAATCACATCCAGAAAGCATACACAAGTAACTGATTCAGCAGGATTCAGTAGTTTCTCTTTATATATAATATAACACCTGAAGTAAATATACAATACCAAAAGCAGGTTTTCCAAAGCAAAACACAAGCAGAGGAGAGGAGTTTCACTTTCAGTTTTGAGCAGCAGACTAGTTTAGACTAGTTCAGCACAGACTCAGAGCTGCAGACCTAAGCCACACCCAGGCTCCTTGCTGTCTCTTTCCTTGTTGCTTACACAGCAAATACTGTTTCAGTTTCCAAACAGCCCTCAACCCTCTCACACACTGACAGGATGCTAGCCAGATGAATACCGATGGATGCTGGTAGGCAGAGGCAGAATTTTTTTTTCTTATTTTCCTCCCCAAAAATTAAGGAACATCTTATACTCCGAAAAATACGGTAGATAAGGGTCAGTAGAATTCAAAGGAAGATGGATTTAGTTTGCTTGTGAGTACGCAGGGATTCTAGACTGAAACCTCTTTGACTCTTCCCCCAGGTTCTGCCACTCGTTCTCCTGCATATATATATTTACCCTTCTTTCTCTGCTTGATATTTTGGCTTCAGGAATGAGAACATCTTCTTATCTTTTGCAGCCTTGCACAGAAAATTGTTGCCACTTACCGCCTTTGCTCTGAACAGCTGTCCTCACAACATCATTATGATTATGGGATGCGAGCGGTCAAATCCGTCCTGACAGCAGCAGGAAACTTGAAACTAAAATATCCTATAGAAAATGAAAGTGTTTTGCTGCTCAGAGCTCTGTTGGATGTTAACTTAGCTAAATTTTTGGCTCAAGATGTTCCTTTGTTTCAGGTAAGATCATTATCCGGATGTCAGTAACACATATTTCTTCGGTATAAAACAGGGATTGTGAAATGATTAGGAAACATCAAAAGCAATGTAGATTTTTAACCTGTGGAGTAGTATTTATTTATTTGTATCCCACCTTTATTATCTTTACAAATAACTCAAAGCAGCGAACGTATCCAACACGCCTTCCTCCTCCTATTTTCCCCACAACAACCCTGTGAGGTGGGTTGGGCTGAGAGAGAGGGACTGGCCCAAAGTCACCCAACTGGATTTCATGCCTAAAGTAGGACTAGAACTCACATTCTCCTGGTGATCGGCCCAAAATCACCCAGTGGCTTTCATGTCTAAAGTGGGACTAGAACTCACTGTCTCCTGGTGATTGGCCCAAAGTCACCCAACTGGCTTTCATACCTAAAGTAGGACTAGAACTCACCATCTCCTGGTGATTGGCCCAAAGTCACCCAACCGGCTTTCATACCTAAAGTAGGACTAGAACTCACCATCTCCGGGTGATTGGCCCAAAGTCACCCAACCGGCTTTCATGCCTAAAGTAGGACTAGAACTCACATTCTCCTGGTGATTGGTCCAAAGTTACTCAGTGGCTTTCATGCCTAAGGCGGGACTAGAACTCGCCAGCTCCTGGTTTCTAGCCTGGCGCCTTCTCCACGAGGCCAAACTGACTCTCAATATATATTTCAATATACATTATTAAAATGACAAAACTTTGAGGAAGTTAATAGTTCTAAAACTTCTTCAGATGTTTGGCTTCCTAATTCTCTGCAGTAGCCCTACTTATTTAACTTTCTTAAATCTATCTGAAAATGCAGAACAGGAAGAGATATACTTATTTATTAATTGAATTTCTATGCTTCCTGACTCCTGGCCATTTGCCAAATTTGGTACAAAACCTTGAAAATATACATATAACTGTTCCTGGAAGTTCCGTTTTTCCAGACCTCCTTTTTTTTCTCCTTCTCTTTCACAGGGAATCATATCTGATTTGTTTCCTGGAATTGTCCTTCCGCAACCTGATTATGTCCTCTTCATCCAGGCACTGAATCAGAATATTGAGAAAATGAATCTTCAACCGGTTCCCTGGTTTATTGGGAAAATTATTCAGGTTTCTTTCATTTTTCTCTCCCTTTTTAAAAAATATTTACTGCCAGCAAAGCAATGTGCTGGAGGTCAGTATCAACACTGCTAATTTAATCCGGTTAACTAAAGCATCGAATCCAGTGTTTCTCAACTTTAGCAACTTTAAGATGAGTGGACTTCAACTCCCAGATTTCCCCAGCCAGCATGGAATTCTGGGAGTTGAAGTCCACCGATCTTAAAATTGCCAAGGTTGCGAAACAATGCTTCTAAAGACATGCATCTAGAAATCTGGAGCACTAATAGCAAACATAAGCACATTATTGATAGGATTTGGGAATTGTAGGAAATCGATATAAAACTCTTGGTTAACGTCAAAGCGGTTCTGGCACAGTTAAAAACTCCCTGGATATCTTATCAAGGTTTAAAATCATCATCTTCTTTTAATGACCCCATAATCCCCTGTGGGGTAGGATGGGGTCTGGGCAACTGAACAGAGCTGAATGTTTACTGGCCGGATGCCTTTCCTGTCGCCAATGTAGAGTGTTTTTCAGCAGATATATTCTCAGTGTGCCTAGAGAGAGAAATATCTGCCACTACCTAGGATCGAACTCACAGCCTCCTGATTGCTCCACCTCTAGGTCAGCATACCACTCATCAAGGTTTAAAATAATGCCTTTTATTTATTTCGCGTTACAGATTTACGAGATGATGATGGTGCGTCATGGCTTCATGATTGTGGGCGAACCAATGGGTGGCAAAACCTTTGCGTATAAAGTGCTCGCTGCCGCCCTCGGGGATTTGAGCCAAGGTGAGAGATCAAATGAACGACACCCCGCTTTGCGTTCACACAGAAAATAAGATTCCCCTTGGGGAAACAGCTACAAAGGGAAAAAGTCACCAAATAACAGGAACATGCTAACCAGCCCTTCCATCACAAAATCAGACCGTATGTCGTCTTTTAATGACCCCGTAACTCCTCCAGCGTGGAATCAGGGCAACTAAATGGAGCTGAATTGTTTACTGGCTGGATGCCCTTCCTGTTGCCAATGTGGAATTTTTGCAGCAGATCTATTCTCATTGTGCCCGGAGAGAGAAATATCAGCCTCTACCTAGGATTGAACTCACAGCCTCCTGATTGTGAGGTGAGAGCTCCACCTCTAGGCCACTGCACCACTCAAATAAGAGTCCTCCACTCCTCTGCTCATAATATTTATTTATTTATTTATTGGTTCAATTTATATGCCGCCCTTCTCTGGAGACTCAGGGCGGCTTACAATGCGTTAAGCAACAGCCTTCATACTTTTGTATATACCTGCTTAGTAGGGCTTTCGCCCCCCCCCGAAGCGGTGTTCTTTTTCATACAAAGTCATCTTATTGCCCCCACAATCCGGGTCCTCATTTTACCTACCTCGGAAGGATGGAAGGCTGAGTCAAACCTTGAGCCTGGTGAGATTTGAACTTGCAATAATTGCAGGCAGCTGGTGTTACTTAACAGCACTTTTAGTCTGCTGCGCCACCAAGGCAATAGAATACCTTATGCCACCAGGCTTGAAATTTGGGGCTTGGACAACCTAGAACTACGCCGCCTTCGGTCTGACTGAAGCGTAGTACACAAAATTATCTGCTACAACGTCCTACCTGTCAATGACTACTTTAGCTTCAACCACAACAATACACGAGCACACAATAGATACAAACTCAAAGTAAACCGTTCCAAACTCGATTGCAGAAAATACGACTTCAGCAACAGAGTGGTCAATGCCTGGAATGCACTACCTGACTCTGTGGTTTCTTCCCCAAACCCCCAAAACTTTAACCTTAGACTGTCTACCGTGGACCTCACCCCATTCCTAAGAGGTCTGTAAGGAGCATGCATAAGTGCACCAGCGTGCCTTCCGTCCCTGTCCTACTGTCCCCATTTATTCGTATCCTTATCCTGTGTTCATGTCCATATTTATACTTATATCTGTTATCTCTTACATGTTTGAATCAATCAATTAATCAATCAATCAATCCAATCTGGTTTTTGTTGTGTTTTTTTTTAAAAAAGAAGGAAACAGCACCAATTAAACAGTTGCAAGAAATCCCTTCCCTTTATGCTAAATAGGTGTTTCTCAACCTTGGCAACTTTAAGCTGTGTGGACTTCAATTTCCAGAATTCCCCAGCCAGCATGAGTTGAAGTCCACTTACCTTAAAGTTGCCAAGGTTGAGAGAAACACCGACTTAGCTAAAGGGAAGGGATTTCTTGCAACTGTTCTGTGTGTTGCAGTCCACTTCAGAGGCGGTATTCAGCAGGTTCTGACCAGTTCTGGGGGAACCGGTAGCGGAAATTTGGAGTAGTTTGGAGAATCGGTAAATACCACCTCTGACTGGCCCCGCCCCCATCTATTCTCTGCCTCCCGAGTCCCAGCTGATCGGGAGGAAATGGGGATTTTGCAGTAACCTTCCCCTGGAGTGGGGAGGGAATGGAGATTTTACAGTATCCTTCCCCTGGAGTGCGGTGGGAATGGAGATTTTACAGTATCCTTCCCCCTGGAGTGGGGAGAGAATGGAGATTTTACAGTATCCTTCCCCCTGGAGTGGGGAGAGAATGGAGATTTTACAGTATCCTTCCCCTGGAGTGCGGTGGGAATGGAGATTTTACAGTATCCTTCCCCCTGGAGTGGGGAGGGAATGGAGATTTTACAGTATCCTTCCCCTGGAGTGGGGAGGGAATGGAGATTTTACAGTATCCTTCCCCTGGAGTGGGGAGAGAATGGAGATTTTATAGTATCCTTCCCCTGGAGTGGGGAGAGAATGGAGAATTTACAGTATCCTTCCCCTGCCACGCCCACCAAGCCCCACCCACAGAACTGGTAGTAAAAAAAAATTGAAATCCCACCACTGGTCCACTTAAAGTTACCAAGGTTCAGAAACCCAGATTGAAAATATGCTTTTCTCTCCCTCTCTCTCTCTCTCTCTCTTTCTCCCTCTCCCTCCCTCTTCTCTGTCTGTCTGTCTGTCTTTAGAACCATCAATGGAAGAGGTTGCTGTAGAATACAAAATTATCAACCCGAAAGCGATCACCATGGGGCAACTGTACGGCTGTTTTGATCCCGTTAGCCACGAATGGACAGACGGCGTTCTTGCGAACACTTTCAGAGAGCAGGCCTCCTCCACCAATGAGGACCGAAAGTGGATTATTTTTGACGGGCCGGTTGATGCCGTTTGGATCGAAAACATGAACACCGTCTTAGATGATAACAAGAAGGTAATTGGCATTTTTTTCTCCGCCCCCCCCTCCCCAGCGCTGACATAAGCCTCTAGGTTGCATTGTCTAATTCGGCTGAATAACTGAAAGTGCTTTTTAGAAGCCAATAAACTAATTTGATTTAAAGCAAAAAGCACTTAGCCTGCGCTGTTCAGCTATTTTTTCAAATAGATAATTAGGGAAACTTTGACGCTGTTTTCCCACTAAAACATCTCGAAGTAGTGAACCACTTTATTAAATGGACTTTTAAAAAATTGAGGGTATGCACATACACACACACAGTGACAACACACACACACAAGCACAAATAGACACGTATGCACAGAAACGGCACTTCCGGAAAGTGAATTTGAAACTAATTTTGGATAGATATAATGGATTTATATAGATGAAAATGTTAAATTTGAGGTAAAATTGGTTTTTCCTTAAGTTTTGAATTTCTTTTTTATCTTCTTTTTTTTCCCTTTTTTTTGTTTATTTATAAAAGATGTAATGGAAATTGTGAATTGAGCTTGTGAAAGGAATGTAAGCGTGGTAACCATCTATGACCGGATCGAGATTTTTGCTCTTGAAAGTTATGTTTTTATGTTTAAATTTGAAAAAAATAAATAAAAAATATTTACAAAAAAAAAAAAGAAAAGAAAAGAAACGGCACTTCCAGTTATGGGCAAAACCAAGCCATAGCAAGCGATGGGGTTCGACTTACAATCACAATTGGGAATAGAATCTCCTTTGCTAAGCAAGACAGTTGCTAAGTGAGTCACGCCTGATTTTATGGCCCTTTTCGCCACAGTTGTTAAGCGAACCGCAGCAGTTGTTAACGTATCGTGCGGTCGTTAAGTGAATCCGGCTCCTCCCCATTGACTTTCCTTGTCAGCTCGGAAGGTCGCAAATGGTGATCATGTGACCCTAGGATGTTGCAACTGTCACAAATACATGCCAGTTGCCAAGCCCCCACGTTTTGGTCACATGACCATGAGGATGCTGCAAGAGTTGTAAATTCAAGGCCCGGTCATAAGTCCCACTTTTCAACGCTATGGTAACTTTGAACGGTCACTAAATGAATGGTTGTAAGTCGAGGACTATCTGTATGGACTCGACTTTTTAAAAAATAATGATTCTAAGAGCCAGGAAAATGAAAAAACTAATTTGTAAGCATGAAGGTTTCTGTTGCAGAATTCTTGCTGCTGGGGTAATCTTCACCAGGGACAATTAATTGAAATAGTGAATGACATGGGCCAGCTAAAACAGAGGAGGCACGATGGCTCAGTGGTTAAAGTCGCTGGGCTTGTCAGCTGGAAGAGCGACAGCCCAGGTTCGAGACCCGAGCGCTGTCTGACAGGGTGAACTCTCATCCCTTTCCCAGCTCCTGCCAACCTAGCAGTTCGAAAGCGTGCAAATGCGAGTAGATGAATAGGTACCACTTCGGTGGGAAAGTAACAGCATTCTGTGTACCTCAGTGTATCCTGGCCACATGACCACAGAAAATGCCTTTGCACAATTCCAAAGACAGGGGAAAACCTTTACCTATAGCTACAGCAGACATATTTGAGTGACCCAGAGTTCTGTTGCAAACTCTCCTGCACACCAGACTGAAGTCGCTTTTCTTCTGTTTCCCTTGAAGTTGTGCTTGATGAGCGGGGAGATCATTCAAATGAGCGCACAAATGAGCCTCATCTTTGAGCCCGAAGATCTTGAACAAGCTTCCCCAGCAACGGTTAGCAGGTAAATCTGGCCGGCTGAATTCTTAGGGTTAGAATCATAGGCATTGGAAGGGACCTTGGAGGTCTTCTAGTCCAACCCTCTGTCCATGGCAGGAGATCTTGGACAAATGGCTGCCAAGCTTTTCCTGAAGACCTTATTTCTTTGAACTAGCAAATCTGTGCAGCTCAATTCTCTTCATTTCTTCAAGGTGCGGCATGATTTATATGGAGCCTCACCAGTTGGGTTGGAAACCTTTGAAAGATTCGTATATGAACATGCTGCCTTCAAATCTACAAGATGTGCACATAGAATTGGTAGGCCAGTTTTCATTTTATTTTCATGCTCGCTATTTGAATATTGATGGGGAAGGAGGGAATTTAAATTTAAGGGCTGTTCAGATGTATCCTATTAGGTTTATTTGTATTGATTCGTGTCCGGATTCCTTGAGAGCAGTGGTGGGATTCAGCCTGTTCGCATCTATTCGGTAGAACCGGTTGTTAACTTTCTAAGCAGTTCAGAGAATTGGTTGTTAAAAGAAATCTTATTTTGGTTTTTTTCCACTTTATAGGGCTAATCCTGTAAGGAAGGCAGGAAGGAAACATTCTGGTGGTGTTTCTAGCCTAATCTTTATTGCCTTGCTTATAGAAACTGCCTCTCTGGTTAACCCTTACTACATTGTAACAGTAAGATGAAGTGCCCATTGACATGAATGATATTGAGTTGGCCACACCCACAGGGTCACATGACCACCGAGCCACGCCTACCCAGCTGGTCATTAGGGCAGAGAACCGATTGTTAAATTATTTGAATCCCACCGCTGCTTGAGAGTCACTTGCTGAGTTCCCAGGATTACTTGGGAACTAAGTAAACGATCGCTTCTTGTATAAACCATGCCAATAATTTGCAGACTTTTCAATAACTGGTTTGAGAAGTGAGTGCAAGGTGCATGTAATGTTAGAACCTTTCTAAAGCTTTAATGGAAAGTTTTCAACACTACACTACCGTGCAATTTTTCTGACAGTGGGACGTTGTAATAAAATGATTTAAAAACACCTGAAGTGTCACAAGATTGCGGGTTTAGTTAGGCGAGGGATCTCAACAGGTATAGCTCCAAAGCCATTTGAAACTTTGTCACATCTATAAAGTCTAAATCCGGGATGTCAAACTCGATTTCATTGAGGGCCACATCAGGGTTGTGTTTGACTTCCAGGGGCTGGGGTGAGCGTGGCCGGGGTGGGCATGGCCAGCTCGACATCACTCGTGTTTCACACAGGTTTCCTGTGGTGGCCCAAGCGCTCTGCCAGCAAAAACGGGTTCCCAAGCTCCGTTTTTGGCTACCACAGCCTCCTGCAACCCTCTGCCAGTAAAAATGGAGCTGTGTACGGCCTTCCCGAGCTCCGTTTTCAATGGCAGAAGCACCACGGGCTAGTCCTTTGCTGTTTCCAGGGCGGCCCTATGGGCCAGATCTAAGTACCCCATGGGCCAATCTGGCCCCCGGGCCTTGAGTTTGACACCCCGGTCTAGAGTAATATTAAATCTAGACCGATTTCTTATGCTAATCCAACTTTACACCTCAGATCTCTTCAATCTCTGCCAGTATGAGGGCTGCGGAAGGGATCTGTCACCTATCCAGTTTAAAAGGGACGTGTCCTGTGATTCGGTTAATCTCTCAAGCGGTTTGCTTTCCAGGTTGACGACCTTTTTATGTGGCTTGTTCAGCCGTCGCTGGAATTTATTCGCCACCATTGCAAAACTTTGGTTCAGACGTCTCCTATCCACCTGACCCATACCATGATAACATTGTTTGATTCTTTGCTTGGTAAGGCGTAGTTTGTGCTTTGCGGCAACATGAAACTTGTTTTGTTTTGTTATTTTTTTATTCCTTTATTATTTATTTTATTTTATTTATCTTATTTTATTTTATTTTATTATTTTATTCCTTTATTCCTTATTTTGTTTTATTTTATTTATCTTATTTTATTTATCTTATTTTATCTTATTATTTTATTTTATTTTATTATTTTATTCCTTTATTCCTTATTTTATTTTATTTATCTGATTTTATTTTATTTTTTATTATTTCATCTTTTTTTTTTTTTATTTGATTTATATGCCGCCCTTCTCTGGAGACTCAGGGCGGCTTACAATGCGTTAAGCAATCTATTACTTATTTATTTATATCCTGCCATTATTACTTTTGCAAATAACTCAAAACAGCAAACATATCCAACACACTTTCCTCTTCCTATTTTCCCCATAACAATGACCTGTGAAGGGGTTGGGCTAAGAGAGAGAGAGAGAGAGCAAATGGCCCCAGCTGGCTTTCATACCAAAAGTGGGACTAGAACTCACTGTCTCCTAGTGGTTGGCCCCAAATCACCCAGCTGACTTTCATGCCTACGGTGGGACTAGAACTCCTGGTGATTGGGCCAAAGTCACCCCAGATGTCTTTCATAGCTAAGGCAGGACGAGAACCCACCATCCCGTGGTGATTGGCCCAAGGTTACCAAGCTGGCTTTCATGCCTAAGGTAGGACTGGAACTCACTGTCACCTAGTTTCTAGCCTGGTGCCATCACCAGTAGACCAAACTGTCTAATTGTATGACAGCTTTGAAAGCAAGATGTGCCACAAAAGATGCTGCATTGGCCTTTGGGACCCTAACATGCTAAGGCAGTGTTTCTCGACCTTGGTAACTTTTAAGATATGTCGACTTCAACTCCCAGAATTCCCCCTGCCAGAAATGGGGATCTGTGTATGCTGGAAACATGCGACTTTCCTTGTCTCCCACTTTGCTGTTTTTGGTCCATCTTGTCTTCTTTTGTGTGTAGATGAAATCAGGAGTTCCAATGAGGAGGAACCAGGAGAGGCCATGTCCAGCCAGCAGATAACCTTGTGGCTGCAAGGCCTCTTCCTCTTCTCTCTGGTGTGGACCATCGGGAGCACGTTGAATGCCGAAGGACGGAAGAAGTTTGACCATTTTTACCGAAACCTTTTGATGGGCATGGATGATGAGAACCCTCGCCCCAAAAGCGTGAAGCTGACCAAAACCAACCTCTTTCCAGAAAGAGGTGTGTCTAGGAAACCCATTATTTTAAAAAAGGGATTTAGTTGGAAAAGACATCATCCACTTTTCAAAGTGGGAAGGATTGTAGTTCAAAATAACAGAGTTGGAAGGAGCCTTGGAGCACAGGTGAAATGCTACCGGTTCGGACCGGTTCAGCCGAACCGATAGTGATGGTGGTGGGTGGTTTGGGGAACCGGTAGCGATGGCAGCGCGAGGCTCCACCCACCCGCCCAGTTGTTGTTACTTCCTGGTTTTAACCAGGAAGTAACCTGTTATTTACCCTCTGCGCATGTGCAGAAGGGTTTGCACATGTGCAGAGGGTCTGTTTCTGGCCTCCGGGGGGCCTCTGGGGGGGTGGGAAAGGCCATTTTCACCCTCCCCAGGCTCCTAAAAAGGCTCTGGAGCCTGGGCAGAGCAAAAAACGGACCTTCCGGTCCCACCGGAAGTTGGCAAATGGCTGTTTCTGACCTCCGGAAGGCCTCCGGGGGTGGGGGTGGGGAAGGCCATTTTCACCCTCCCCAGGCTCCTAGAAAGGCTCTGGAGCCTGGGGAGAGCAAAAAACGGGATTTGATTTAAATAAAGTCGAGCCTTGGTAGTACAGGGGTTTAAGGCACCCTGTTATTAAGCTTATTAAGACCAGCTGCCTGCAATTACTGCAGGGTTCGAATCTCGCCAAGGCTCAAGGTTGACTCAGCCTTCCATCCTTTCTAAGGTAGGTGAAATGAGGACCCAGTTTGTGGGGGCAATAAGCTGACTTTGTATAAATATACAAAAGGATGAAGGCTATTGCTGAGCACATTGTAAGCCGCCCTGAGTCTTCGGAGAAGGGCGGCATATAAATCAAATTAAAAAAAAAAAATTAAATCATGATTTAAATCACTAGTAAAAAGGCTTGATTTAAATCAAGTCCATTTAAATCATAAACTTTAAAGAGCAACTGTCACCTCTGTCCCGCAGCAGCTCCTCCTCTGACCCGCTGTTGACTTAACGACAGTCCCAATATTGCAGAATATACAGCCTCATGCTCCATAACTAAACTCCATTTCATGCTGAATAAACTAAATTATTAATGTATCTTAAATAGAAAACTCTTTGGATAGATTTTTACTCCAAAAGCATTTTATTAAAATAAATTTGATAAAAATTAAAAAAAAATCCAATTTAAATTTAAAATATCCGATTTTTTTTTAAAAAAAAAACATCGATTTTTATCCACCCTATCCACACGTGATAACATTTAATGTCACTTTGCTGTTTTGACAAGCTTCTTAAATACTTTTTATCCTTCTTTTCCAATCAGGGTCTGTGTATGACTTTTATTTTCATAAACAAGCCAGTGGACAGTGGAACATGTGGATAGAATATATCACGAAGGAGGAGCAAGCAATTGCCGCCGGTGCAAAGGTGAAACGGTTGTGCTTGTTTGTCAGCATGATCGGGAAATATTTATCGTTTGATATTTATTTAAGTAATTAATGCATTTCGCTCCTCATCCAGAAAGCTTCCCAGTATCATCCCCTTTTAACGACCCCATAATCCCTTGCCGGGTGAAGTTTGGGCAACCGAATGGAGCTGAGTGTTTACTGGCCGGATGCCCTTCTGTCGCCAGTGCGGAGTTTTTTTTTCAGCAGATACATTCTCAGTGTGTCCAGAGAGAAAAATATCTGCCTCTACCTAGGATTGAACTCACAGCCTCCTGATTGTGAGGCAAGAGCTCCACCTCTAGGCCACCACAAAACAGGCCTACCGGAAGGTTGGACCCGTTTCTGGCCTCCAGAGGGCCTCCGGAGCCTGGGGAGGTTGTTTTCACCCTCCCGGAAGCTCAAGGAAAGCCTCTGGAGCCTGGGGAGGGCAAAAACGCCCCCTCACCATGGTGCAGGAGGCTGGCTAGGCCACGCCCACCATGGCCACACCCACCAAGCAACCGGGCAGAGAACCCCTTGCTAAAATTTTTGAAGCCCACCCCTGGCTTAATTGTGGTTTATTGAATAAGCCACAGGTGAAATATTTGTAGCTTTGCAATGCGGGAGGCCAACTTAAGTTCTGAGAACTTTGCTTTGGAATTAGATGACAAATGTGGGAGAATTTTCTCCTGAGTCCTCTCTCATCATCATAGGTCTCCGAACTGATCATCCCCACCACAGAAACTGCCCGGCAGAACTTTTTCCTCAAAACCTACGTGGAGCATGAGATCCCCCTGCTGTTCGTGGGAGCCACCGGGACAGGTAAATCGGCCATCACCAACAGCTTCCTGATCCAGCTTCCCAAGGCCAAATACGTCCCAAACGTCATCAACTTCTCTGCCAGGACCTCCGCCAATCAAACCCAGGATATTATCATGTCGAAGCTGGACAGAAGACGGAAAGGGCTTTTTGGTCCCACCATAGGGAAAAAGGCGATCGTCTTCGTAGGTGAGAGAAGACGCTTTCTCTTTCAGGTTGTTTTCTTTCAGATTTGGGACTTTCTGGATTCCCACCTCCTTCCTGAGTCGTGTTTTGTTTCAACCATGGTTGGCGAAGTCTGGGTTATAGAAACTGCAAATCGTGGCTTGCAGAAGTCAGTGGCGGGATTCTCCCCTTGTGCTAAATTATAAGCCAGAGCTGAGCTGGAAAAATTATTTATCTATCTATCTATCTATCTATCTATCTATCTATCTATCTATCTATCTATCTATCTATCTATCTATCTAGAACATATTAGGTAATTTATATAATTATAAGCATGAATTGAATACATAAAATATATACAGTAAACGGATAAATCAATATCCTTTCTAAATGGGTCTAAAAGCTCTCTGTATTTTACTTAAAAGAGCCACGGTGGCACAGTGGTTAGAGTGCAGTACTGCAGGCTATTTCTGCTGATCACCGGCTGCCAGCAGTTTGGCAGATCGAATCCCACCACGCTCAAGGTTGACTCAGCCTTCCATCCTTCCGAGGTGGGTAAAATGAGGACCTAGATTGTTGGGGGCAAGAGGCTGACTCTGTAAACCGCTTAGAGAGGGGTGTAAAAGCACCGTGAAGTGGTATAGCTATAGCTTGGGAAGGAAGGAAGGAAAGAAGGAAGCAAGCAAGCAAGCAAGCAAGCTACCTACCTACCTACCTACCTGTGGTGGCACAATGGTTAGAATGTGGAATTTCAAACTGACTCTGCCCACTGCCAGGAGTTCAATCCTGACTGGCTCAAGGTTGACTCAGCCTTCCATCCTTCCGAGGTGGGTAAAATGAGGACCCAGATTGTTGGGGGAAAATAGGCTGATTTTGTAAACCTCTTAGGCTAAATTAAATCTTGGGCTAAATTATTTAATTTGGTTTTAAATTGTTTCTAACTTTTGTATTTATGTATTTTATTCTGTGCCTGTTCACCGCCCTGAGTCCTTCGGGAGTAGGGCGGTATATAAATTTAATAAAACAAAACATAAAACAAACTTAGAAGAAGCGGTATATAAGTCTAAGTGCTATTGCTATTAAATGTATCAACCTTCTTCCTACCTGTGTGAAAATAATACCTAGGTTTTCCCTGCTGTCTGAGGCATAACCATATTTTTTTCCTAGATGACTTAAACATGCCAGCCAAGGAAATATACGGGGCTCAGCCCCCAATCGAACTCCTTCGGCAATGGATGAACCACGGCCACTGGTACGATAAGAAAGATACCACAAGGTTGGATATCGTGGACGTCCTCTTCCTTTCGGCCATGGGTCCTCCCGGTGGTGGAAGAAACGATATTACAGGTAGGGAGTGGGCTTCCAACTCAAGAAGATGCGGTTGGTCGAATGGGGTCAGACTAGAAGACCTCCAAGATCCCTTCCAACCCTATTATTCTATGTTCTCATAGCACATTTAGTTGGTGGCTGACCACAGGATTCCTAGCCAAAATGAGAATCCAAAGAAAGGAGCCCATTTCTTTCTTTCTTTCTTTTTTATTTAATTTGATTTATATGCCGCCCTTCTCCAGATACTCAGGGCGGCTTACAATGCGTTAAGCAATAGCCTTCATCCTTTTTGTATATTTATACAAAGTCAGCTTATTGCCCCCACAAACTGGGTCCTCATTTCACCTACCTTAGAAAGGATGGAAGGCTGAGTCAACCTTGAGCCTTGGAGAGATTCGAACCAGCAGTAAATTGCAGGCAGTTGTGTTAATAACAGGGTGCTTAAACCACTGTACTATCAAGGCTCTTTTGATTTGTTTTCTGGCTAAAATCTTAACCAACACTTTAAAAGTTTTCCTTTTTGGCAACGTTTCGACAAGCTCTCAACTTGTCATCATCGGGCCCCTACTTTCAGTTTAGAAGCTGTGGGTTCTTTATATATTTATATATATAAATATATATAAAGAAAATAGATATTGTACCTTTACAGGGAGGATACATGAAATGTGGGTGTGGCTTACTGATGATGGCTAACGAGCCAGAAATAGATCTATGTAAGTCTCTCACTAGGCAGCATAGGGCAGCATAAGGCCTGCTGGATGCCAGAAGAAGAAAAAAAAAAAGCCCAGAATCGAGTGGATGTGACTCCACTGAACTAGGGCTGTAGAAAAATCTTGGTTACGTAGGAAAAACCTGGCTAAAAGAAAAACACACATAAAACCTACGAAAAAGTAAGAAAATATATATAACTTATATAAATAACTCAAGGCGGTGAACATACACACTACTCCTCCCTCCTATTTTTCCACAACCCTGTGAGGACGGCTGTGCTGAGAAAGAGGGATACCATCTTGACTTTGGCCGTACTCTGCAGACATCCCTACAGAAACTCTTAAAACATAGAATCGTAGGATTGGAGGAGACCTTAGAGATCTTCTAGTCCAGCCCACTGCTTGAGCATTATAACATTCTGGACAAATGGTTGTCCAGTCTTTTCTTGAAGACCTCCGGTGATGGAGCACTCACAACTTCTGGAGGCAAGCTGTTCCACTGATCACTGACTGAAAATTTCTGCTTTTTTCTATTTTTTTTTTTTCTTGCGTTCAGGCGCTTTGCAGAATAGGTCCACCCCCCCCTCTTCTCCGTGACAATTCCTCAAATATTGGAAGACTTCTATCGTGTCATCCCTAGTCCTTCTCTAGAAACATACTTGCTTAGACATGTACTTCGTTAGACAACCCTTAGACTTTCTACCCTCACAAGAATTGGGTGTGCAGCTTTGGGACAAAGGGCCATGGGCCACAAGAGTTCTCAAGCCTCATTGGTATGGCCCCTAAGTCATCAGGTGCAGAGGTCACCTGGGACTTGTGGAGGGACAACTGTAGTTTAAGAAGAGTTTGCCGGTAGACTCAAATATCTGCTTTAGGTGACCTAGAAGGAGATGCAGAGTGTCCAATCCAGGGGTGGGCTTCAAAAAGTTTAGCAAGGGGTTCTCTGCTCGGTTGGCGTGGCCATGGTGGGCGTGGCCTAGCCGGCCTCCTACACTACGTGGGGGGGCGTTTTTGCCCTCCCCAGGCTCCAGAGGCTTTCCTCAAGTCTCTGGGAAGGAAAAAACGGCTTTCCCAGGCTCCGGAGGCCCTCTGGAGGCCGGAAACGGGCCCATTTCTGGCCTTCCTGAACTTCCGGTAAGCCCATTTTTCACCCTCCCCGAGCCTCCATGCGCACCCTGCACTTATCTGCATCCAAAATGGGCCTCATGGCGACTCCTGGGAGGGGGAGGGGAGGGATGGGGTCGGTGGGGCCAACCAGGAGTGGGATTTGGAGGTTCTCCAAACTGCACAGAATCTTAGCTAGAGGTTCTCCCGAACCTCTGCGAACCCCCAGCAGCCCCACCCCTGGTCCAATCCTGCGATCTTCTCCTCTCCTTGCATCTCCAGGTCGCTTCCTGCGACATCTCAACATCATCTCCATCAGCTCTTTCGACGACGAGGTTTTAACCAAGATTTTCGTTTCCATCGTAGACTGGCATTTCGGCAAAGGCTTTGAGGCCAGTTTTTTAAGGTGAACGTCTCCTTCCCAACCTACGTTGCTGGATCTGTGGCTTGATATTTTTCTGACTCATAATCGCCTCTCTTTTTGGCTCTTTTTTTTTTTTTTTTTTTTGGAAAGGCTTGGCAAAATGCTGGTTCATGCGACCATGAATATCTACAAGCTGGCCATGGAGAACTTCCTTCCCACCCCTTCGAAATCTCACTACGTCTTTAATCTACGTGATTTCGCCCGGGTGATTCGAGGGGTGCTGTTGTGCCCACATACACATTTACAGGTGTGTTCTTCTCCTTCTCCTTCTCCTTCTCCTTCTCCTTCTCCTTCTCCTTCTCCTTCTCCTTCTCCTTCCCCTTCCCCTTCCCCTTCCCCTTCCCCTTCCCCTTCTCCTTCTCCTTCTCTGTCTCCTTCTCCTTCTCCTTCCCCTCCTCCTCCTTCTCCTCCTTTCCCCTCTCCTCCTTCTCCTTCTCCTTCTCCTCCTCCTTCTCCTCCCCCTCCCCTCCCTCTCCCTCTTTCTCCTTCTCCTTCTCTTTTACCACTTTGGGTGTCAAGGGACATACAAATTCTGGTTCTTGAACTTCTGGCGGCCTCCACCAGGCGAAAAAATATTGGGCTAAAATTAGAAGTTGGATAAAAGAGATAATTGGTTACAATGTGGACTTGAAACCAGAGATGTTTTTACTGGGGATATTGAACAGAAGCTACAGTAAAGAAATTAGATAATTTCATTTTGCATATAATTACAGCGGCAAGGATAGTCTACGCACAGTCCTGGAAAAACGAAAAGGTACCAACAGAGGAAGAAACAATTAAGAAAATCCTGGACTGTGTGGAGATGGATAAATTAACGAAAGAAATAAAAGAAAAGGAAGACACAGAATATTATCAAGGATGGACTAAGTGGTACGATTGCCTCGAGATTAGGGAAAGTAAAAGTGAATAAATGATGTGACGAATGTGTAAAATACTGTAAATGAATAAAACTGGAAACAAAGGGACGATAAAAATAAAGATAATAAAGGATGAGAAAAATGAGAAATGTAGAAAATAGAAAGTAAGAGGAATGAAACTGATACATAAAAAGAAACCCATTTGTGTTTTGTATGTTGTGTTGTGTTGTTGTTGTAAAATTAATAAAAAAAATTTAAAAAAAAAGTTACCAGAGAAGAAACTTACAATTTTTTTTTTTTAATACCCTTCCCGCCCTTCCTTTCGTTTGGCAGGATGGAGAAAAACTGATCAGACTTTGGATTCACGAAGTGTATCGAGTCTTTTATGACCGCTTGATCGATGCCAGCGACAGAGAAGTGTTTTTTAATATGATGAAAGAAACGACCTCCGACTGTTTTAAACAGAGTGTCGATAAGGTGGGCCTTCTAAAGCAAAGACAGTTGTTGGGGTGGCTGCGCAGAGGAGGAGAGTGGCCACCCAGGAGGAATAGGTAGTCCTTGACTCACAGCCACAATTGAGACCAGAATTTCCATTGTTAAGCAAGTAGGTTATTAACACAACCTTTTTTTGGGGGGGGGGACATGGTTGTTAAGTGAACCGCTGCAGAAAAGTGAACCACGCGGTCATTAAGCAAATCCGGTCCCTCCCCCTCCCTCCTGACTTTACTTGTCAGAAACGAGCTGGGAAGGTCACAAATGGTCTCAGAGTGTTTACAACGTGGCTACTATTTTGAGACAACCCAGAAGGAGGTGTGGGAGTCAGCATCAGGGCAACCTGAGAGCTCTGAGGGGGAAATGGAGCTGGCAAAGAGAGAGAGAGAGACAGAGGCGGAGCCCCATCAGCCCTCAGATGGAGAGTCAACAGCCCCCAGGTCTGGAGGTGGCTGATGAGGAAGAGGAGGAACAGCTGGGTCCAGTGCCTGAGGCGCGGCTGTGCAGAAGACAGAGGAGAGGAGAGCAGTGGAAATCTATGGGCCGGTCCTTGGGACGAAAGAGCCACCGCTGCTAGCAAAGCCCCACCCTAGCTCTGGGGATAAAAGGCAGGGGGTGGAGATGAATAGGTGTGGCAGACAACTATTCATCTCCCTGCCGGACAGACTTGTTAGACTGTGAGATAAACTTTTTGCCAGGGCATTTGTGATGAAGGAATCTTTTGAGTTCATGTCAAAGGGTTTGTCATGTTTGAGGAGCTGGGTCAGAACACAAGCCCAATTTATCTAGGATCCTCTTTTATCTCTTCCCCAGGTACTAAGCCATCTGTCTCCCACTGGCAAAATCACGGATAACAACATTCGGAGTCTCTTTTTCGGAGACTATTTTAAGCCGTCCAGTGACAAGAAGATATACGACGAGATCACGGATTTGCACAAGCTGACATCGGTCATGGAGTACTACCTGGAGGAATTCAACAACATCAGCAAGGCGCCCATGCCTTTGGTCATGTTTAAATTTGCCATCGAGCACATTTCCCGCATCTGTCGGGTCCTGAAGCAAGACAATGGCCATCTGCTACTGGTGGGCATCGGCGGGAGCGGCCGGCAGAGTGCCACCAAGCTGGGCACCTTCATGAACTCTTACGAGCTCTTCATGATTGAGATCACCAAGTTCTACAGCATGAACGAATGGAGAGAGGACGTTAAGAAGGTCATGTTGCAATCGGGGGTGGCCAACAAGAGCACGGTCTTCTTGTTCTGTGACAACCAGATCAAAGACGAGTCTTTTGTGGAGGACATCAACATGCTTCTGAACACGGGGGATGTGCCTAACATTTTTGCAGCAGACGAGAAGGCGGACATCGTGGAGAAAATGCAGAGCGCGGCGAGGACCGAAGGGAGGAGAATCGAAGCCACCCCTTTGGCCATGTATAACTTTTTCATTGAGCGCGTGAAGAAAAATCTACACATTGTTCTAGGTATGGCTAGGTCTATATCTTTTGATTCAGCAGCTCAAGAAAAATTTAGAGATTGTTCTAGGTATGGCTAGCTCTAGGACATTTTGATTGAGCATCTCAAGAAAAAAATCTATAGCTCAAGAAAAATTTACAGATTGTTCTAGGTATGTCTAGGTCTACATCTTTTGATTTAGCTGCTCAAGAAAAATTTAGAGATTATTCTAGGTATGGCTAGCTCTAGGACATTTTGATTGAGCATCTCAAGAAAAAAAATCTATAGCTCAAGAAAAATTTACACATTGTTCTAGGTATGTCTAGGCCTACATCTTTTGATTCAACAGCTCAAGAAAAATTTACAGATTGTTCTAGGTATGGCTAGCTCTAGGACATTTTGATTGAGCATCTCAAGAAAAAAAATCTATATTTAGAGAAGATACATCAATTTTTAATTGAGTGTATCAAACAAAAAAATATTTTGATATGGATAAACCTTGTCACTTGTTTATCAAGCACATTGTGGGAAAAAAGGGCAGTGTTTTTCAATATGACAAATTTTGGATAAGTTAAACCATGGCTTCCTTAAGTATGAAACCTGTTCCTTTTTCAGCCTAATTTCTGTAAATGTGACTGGGTTGGGGGTAGGAGTTAAAGGGCCCTGTGATCCAACACCCCCAGCCAAAATTAGATCAGGAATCATGCTAACAATGGATTCAGGAGATCTGAGAAAGGATCATCATCTCTTTTTCAGCAATGAGCCCGATTGGAGATGCATTCCGGAATCGTTTACGGATGTTCCCATCACTGATCAATTGTTGCACTATTGATTGGTTCCAGAGATGGCCCACGGATGCTCTGGAAATGGTTGCCAATAAATTCTTGGAGGATGTGAAGTTGGAAGATGAAATAAGAAAATCGTATGTTATAAAATGACAAGTTGTTTTCCCTTTCCTCTTTTCTTCTTCGATTAACTTGCTTTATAGGATAAAAATGCTTGCAATGCAGATTAAGATGTTTTCTAATGAATATGCAAATGATGAAGCTGTAAAAATAATCGGCAACCTTTGCCACATACCGTATTTTTCGTATAAGATGCACCGGACTATAAGATGCACCTACCTTTTTTGGTGAGGAAAAAAAGAAAAAGAAATCTGCCTCTGCCTCTGAGCAATTTTGCCTCATTGCAGCAAACAGCAAACAGCCTGCTTTCATTTTTGTTTTCAGCATAGGTTTAATCAACCTATGCACAAGGAAAAAAAAAATTTGCTCCAGCAATTTACCTCTTTGCAGCAAGCAGCAGAAACAGCTGAGAGCAAATCAGCTGAGAGTCACGAGGCCGATCTAATCAACTTGTGCTAATTAGGCTGTGCTGAAGCTGAAAGGAGCTGTTTTTTCTTGCTGTTTGCTGCAAAGAGGTAACTGCTGGGAAGCAGAGGCCAAAGGGTGGGGGCCAGAGGGTGGGCGGGGCTACATCCAGTGTATAAGACGCACCTAAATTTTCATCCCCTTTTAGGGAGAAAAAGGTGCATCTTATACTCTGAAAAATACAGTAACTCATAACAGCAGCAAAATGGCGGAAGGACACAGAATCAAACTTAAAAGTTCAGGGCAGTTAAATTATCCGCATTCCGACTGGAATAAATAAGATCAAAGCTTATATAAGTGACATATAAATTACTAATGATAATTATTGAGTCCTTTGATGATGAGGAATGTCATTTATAATAACTATTAAGTCCCTTGTCCATTTTAATATCTAAGTATTTTTTTTACGGTTGAGTTTTGGTGCATCTTCATTCAAACTGACTTTGTCAGTTTGGCTTAATGGTATCTTAACTATGAACACTGCCCAAACCTCCTAAACCAATCCAGGTAGTCCTTGACTTACAACCAGGGCTGAAATGCTATCGGTTCGTACGGGTTCATGCGAACCGGTAGCGGTGGCGGCAGGTGGATGGGAGAACCAATAGCGGCGGCAACACGAGGCTCCGCCCACCTGCCCGGATGTCGTTACTTCCTGGTTTTAACCTGTTTTAACCTGTTATATTTTCATAGAGAAAATCTGATTTTTTGATCCCATTAACTATTTCTAACCTGTAAATGTTTTCCTGTAGGGTTGTATTCATGTGTAAGTATTTTCAAGAAAATGTAAGGGAACTCTCGGTCAGTTATTACAACATTCTCCGAAGACACAATTATGTCACGCCCACATCCTACTTGGAATTAATTCTGACTTTCAAAACCCTGCTCAACGCCAAAAGGCATGAAGTGGACTTGATGAGAAACCGCTACCTTGTAGGCCTTCAAAAACTCGACTTTGCAGCTTCACAGGTACGTTCTGGGCTTGGGTTACTAGCAAAGGAATATTTAATGATGGCTTTTTTTTGCCGGAAGCCAAGATTTGTGGGTTACTCTGGTCCCCTAGCTAGTTTGCTCCCACTTTTCATTCTTCCCGTAAGCAGGTCAAAGAAATCAGGAAGGACAGTTTATCGGGACCTGGGATTGTGATTCATTTGCTCCGAAGAAATGAGGATTATAAATTAGGAATAAGATGTAGCTTATTAGCTTCACATCCAGTCCACAAGCTGGCTCAGTCCAGGTGTGTTTGAAGCTCAAATCCACCATGCCCAAATGGCATTGGAATGGATCACAGTTAAGCTAATGCTCAAGACTTGTAGCGCTGCCCCAATAATCCACCCACCCACCTAGTCACCCATACATCCATTATTATCTGTCTGTCTGTCTGTCTGTCTGTCTGTCTGTCTGTCTGTCTGTCTGTCTGTCTGTCTGTCTGTCTATCTATCTATCTATCTATCTATCTATCTATCTATCTATCTATCTATCTATGTAGGTCTTTGGTTATTCGGGTTTTCTCCCGCATAAAATTATCTATCTATCCATCCATCCATCCATCCATCCATCCATCCATCCATCCATCCATCCATTCATCCATCCATCCAGTGTGAAATGCTACCAGTTCGCACTGGTTTGGGCGAACATGTAGTAAAAAAAATGCTACCAGTTCCTCCAAATCGGTATTTCCAACGATCAGCTGTGCCGTGCAATTTAAAATCGCTAGAAAGCCGGAAAATCTGCTTTCTAGTGAATCTAAATTGTGCGGCACAGTTGTTCCAACACTCGCTATTCTACTTAGCTTCCCGAGCCTCCTTTTTCTGTGCAAAGCGTGGGTTTGGTACGCACTGCACATGTGCGTGCATGTAGCGTGTGTTTGGCATGTACTGCACATGCGCACACTTGGCGTTGCTTGGCACACAGCACACAGGTGCGGGCAGCAAACCGGTGGCAAACCAGAGAAGATTTCACCACTGCACCCATCCATCCATCCATCCGTCTATCCATCCATCTATCAGTCTTTCCATCCTTCTATCCTTCCATCCATCCCTCCATCCCTCCATAATCTATCTATCTATGCATCCATCATCCATCTTTCCATCATCTATCTCTGTCCATCCATCCTCCATCCATCCAACCATTATCTATCTACTTATCCATCCATCATCTATCTTTCCATCATCTATCTTTCTGTCCATCCATCCATCCATCTATCTATCCATCCTTCTATCCTTCCTTCCATCCATCCATCCATCTTTCCATCCATCCATCCACAATCTATATATCTATGCATCCATCATCCGTCTTTCCATCATCTATCTCTGTCCATCCATCCTCCATCCATCCATCCAACTATTATCTATCTATTTATCCATCCATCATCTATCTTTCCATCATCTATCTCTCTGTCCATCCATCCTTCTATCCTTCCATCCATCCATCCATCTTTCCATCCATCCACCCATCCATAATCTATATATCTATGCATCCATCATCCATCTTTCCATCATCTGTCTTTCTGTCCATCCATCCATCCATCCATTGATCCATCCATCCATCCATCTATCCATCTTTCCATCTATCAGTGCAGTAAAACTGACTGAATATGTAATAGTCAAGGAAATATTGAAATCTGCATTTCTGTAAGTTGAAGTCCACACCTCTTCAAGTGGCCACGGTTGAGAAGCCCTGCTTTGTTGTATCCAGATTGGTCTTGTCCCCCTTGCAGGTAGCGGTCATGCAGGTAGAACTAACGGCCCTTCAGCCTCAGCTGATCGAAACCTCTGCAGAGACCGAGAAGATGATGCTTCACATCGAGAAGGAAACGGGCGAGGTCGATGCCAAGAAGGAGCTGGTGGCTGCGGACGAGAAGGAGGCCAACGAAGCCGCCGCTGTGGCACAGGGGATAAAGGTAATTTCTTCTGGATATGGGCACCCCATCATTCTTCCCACAATGCCTCAAATAAACCATGGCTTCTCCAATCATTCTTCATTGAATAAATTAACTACCCGTATTTTTCGGAGTATAAAACGCTCTGGACTATAAGACGCGCCTACCTTTTTTTGGGGAGGAAAACAAGAAAAAAAAATCAGCCTCTGCCTCCCAGCAATTTGCCTCATTGCAGCAAACAACAAAAGCCTACTTTAGTTTCATTTTCAGTTTCAGCACAGTCTGATTAGCACAAGAAAAAAATAATCTACCTTCCAGCAATTTGCCTCCTTGCAGCAAACAGCGGAGGCCTGCGTGGCAATAGGCAATGGGAATCCCTGCAGCCTGAAACAGCTGAGGGTCGGGAGGCCGATCCAACCGACAATCAGCTGCTCCTACTAATCAGCTGTTTGCTGCTTGCTACAAGGAGGTAAATTGCTGGGAGGCAGAGGCCAAAGGGTGGGGGCTAGCAGGTGGGCAGGGCTACATTTGCTGTATAAGACATACCCAAATTTTCACCCTCTTTTAGGGTGGGGGAAGTGTGCCTTATACTCCGAAATATACAGTAGGCTTGTACATAATGCAGATACAAATTGTCCTCCCTTACCAGCTGCAACCCCATCGCTAAGTGACACAGTCGTAAAGTGAAATGCCCATGACTGCGCTGACTTAACGATGGCAGTGGTGGCGGCCCGGATTGCAGTCGTTAAGCGAATCACATGGGGTTGTTAAGTTGTAGGTGCCAACCAGTTGCCAAATCCTTGAGTCCTTCGGGAGTAGGGTGGTATAGAAATTTGATTAATAAATAATAAATAAATAAATAAATGCCTGAGTTGCGATCATAACTGTGATCAAAGACGCTGCAATGGCCACAACCTTGAGGAATGTTTGTTTAAGCCAATTTAATTGATGCTGTCGTATCTTTGAACGATCATTGAATGAGAGTGGTGTGTAAGGGAGGATTACCTGTAAATTCTGGGTTATAAACCACTCTACAGCTAGGTGGCAGCACCTGTTTGACTTTAGTTGATCTTAAAAAGCTATGAGTAGGGTAGGCACGAATGAATAATATTCCCTTGCTTTCTTGAAAAGAAGACAAAGCAAACTACTTGCCTAAGAAAACTAGACGATTGAGTCTGTGAAGTTACCAACCTGGGAGATTTATAAATCCAATATTTTAATATATGTTTTGCTAATGATGATTCTGGCTTAACACAAAGCAATGCTTAATGCAAAGAAGGACCAAGGGAAGGGTGACATGATAGCGGTGTTCCAATATTTGAGGGGCTGCCACAAAGAAGAGGGGGTCGACCTATTCCCCAAAGCACAGAAGGCAGCACAAGAAACAGTAGATGGAAATTTATCAAGGAGGGAACCAACTTTAGAACTAAGGAGAAATTTCCTGGCAGTTAGAACAATTCATCAGTGGAACTACTTGCCTCCAGAAGTTGTGAATGCTCCAACACTGGAAGTTTTTAAGAAGAGAAAGGACAACCATTTGTCTGAAGTGGTGTAGGATTTCCTGCCTGGGCAGGGGGTTGGACTGGAAGACCTCTAAGGTCCCTTCCAACTCTGTTATTCTATTCTATTAACCGTTGTATGCAAACCAAGCCATGGGGTGGGGGGCTCCAACACTGGAGGATTTTAAGAAGAGACTGGACAGCCATTTGCCTGAATTGGTATAGGGCCGTGATGGTGAACCTATGGCACACGTGCCCAAAGTGGCACACAAAGCCATGTTGCCTGGCACGCGCGGCCTTGCCTGTTTGTCTTCTGAGTTTCTGGCATGCATGCCCGCGTGACCATCAGCTGTTCTTCACATGCGCACTAGTGCTGAAAATTGGTCTGTGCATGTGCGCCAGCCAGCTGATTGTCGGGTGCGTATGCACGCCAGGACCTGGAAGTTCAGTTTATCCGGAGCGTGATCCCTTCATGTGCACAGCAGTGATGAAAACCAGTGTGCGCATGCGCGCCAGCCAGCTGATTGTTCGGCTTTTCAGGAGCGCGGCCCTGCGATGTTTCCACGCGAAAGGTTTGCCATCCTTGGTATAGGGCAGTGATGGCTAACCTTTTTGCTGTCGCGTGCCAAAAGCGGGAGGAGCACAGGGAGGTTGCGCATGTGCATTCCCACACCCATAATTCAATGCGCCCTGCCCCCTGTGGTCAATGCACGCATGACCCCCCCCCCGGTGCAACCCTGCTTTTGGCATGCGATGGTCTGGTGGGCCCAGTAGACCTGTTTTTCACCCTCCCCAGGCTCCAGAGGCTTTCTTGGAGCCTGGGGAGGGCGAAAACTGCCTTCCCCACCCCCCCTGGAGGCCCTCCGGAGGCTGGAAACGGCCTGTTTCCCAGCTTCTGGTGGGCCCAGAAGGCCTGAAAATCAACTGGCCGGAGCGCACATGCGCACTGGAGCTAACCTAGGGCAATGCTCACGTGCCCACAGATATGGCTCCGCGTGCCACCAGTGGCACCCGTGCCATAGGTTCGCCATCACAGGTATAGGGTTTCCTGTCTGACAAGGGGGTTGGACTAGAACACTATTCCAACTCTTCGGTTATTCTGTTAACGTTGACTGCGCAATGTGGCATGTCAAAGGGTGGCTGAACTTGCGGTTCTTGTATGCGATTGCAGGAAGAGTGCGAGGGGGATCTGGCAGAAGCCATGCCCGCTCTTGAGGCTGCCCTTTCGGCTCTGGATACCTTGAACCCTGCGGATATCTCTCTCGTCAAATCCATGCAGAATCCTCCGGGGCCTGTCAAACTCGTCATGGAGAGCATTTGTGTCATGAAAGGCATAAAACCCGAAAGGAAGCCGGATCCGACTGGAACTGGTAATAACAATTACGATAATGATGATGGTTTTGCAAAAATGAGAAATTCTGTGTTGCTGGAGTAATATTACTGAGTGGTAGGATATATCCCTTTTGCTGCTCTTGGGTTATCATTATCTCCTATTATCACCTTCATTTTAAGAAATCAGTGACTGCTGAAGCATCATTTCCAAGAAAGCTGCATTTCCTGTATTACATGCTCTGCAGATTTCCCTTATCCTGTTCAAAATTTACCCTGTTTCCCCGAAAATAAGACATCCCCTGATAATAAGCCCAATTGGCCTTTTGAGCGCATGCGCTAAAATAAGCTTCCTCCCCCCGAAAATAAGCCCTTCCCGAAAATATTTAAATGCAGAGCTGGAAATCAGGTAAGATGGCAAGAGGAGCCCCATCTTACTCCACATGCCCCAAAATAATAAGACCTCCCCGAAAATAAGCACTTATTTCGGGGCTCAAAAAAATATAAGACAGGGTCTTATTTTCGGGAAAACATGGTATATAGTACTCTTGTTGTCATGACCTATTTGGGTGAAACAGTACATCATAGGGCAATCATTTTTGAGCAAAGGTAGCTCAAATAGGCTAACTTACAGAATGCACCATGAATTTGGGACCCATGGCTTCTGAGTGATGATGTTTGGGAAGGTTGTGGCTGCTTCAGTGCTACTGGCTGTTGCTGCGGTTGCTGTGAACTTCATTTTCAATGCTCTGTGACAGTTTCCCAGCCAATCTCATAATTCCTTGCTCCTTCCCCCACCCAGCAGCAGTCACTTACCTGACTGCTGGGAAGGGTAGGGAAGGGAAGAAGGAGGATGAGGGAGGAAGGAAGGAGATTGAGAGAGGTGAAGGGAGGGAGGAGGGAGAGAGGGAGAGAGGGAGGGAGGGAGGGAGGGAGGGAGGAAGGAAGGAAGGAAGGAAGGAAGGAAGGAAGGAAGGAAGGAAGGAAGGAAGGAAGATCTCTGATGCTCCCTGCCAGATTCCCAGAAGCAATGGGGAAGCCAGCAGGAAGTCAGAAATAGTCCACTTCCCACTGCTTTTTTGCTCACCTGTGGTCATTCTCTTTCTCTGTTTAGGAAAGGGAATGTCACCAAAACAATGACTTGAAGGGGCACAGGTTGTCTAGTATTAAACGCATTCATGATTATGTGTTCTGTTGTGAAATGCAGGTAAAATGATAGAAGACTACTGGGGAAGTTCTAAAAAGGTCCTGGGTGATCTGAAATTCCTCGAGGGCTTGAAGACGTACGACAAAGATAACATTCCCGCCGTAGTAATGAAGAGAATCCGAGAGAGGTTTATCAACCACCCCGATTTCCAGCCCGCTGTCATCAAAAACGTCTCTTCAGCCTGCGAAGGCTTATGTAAGTGGGTGAGAGCCATGGAAGTCTACGACCGCGTCGCCAAGGTCGTTGCCCCTAAGCGGGAACGCCTCCGAGAGGCAGAGGGCTTGCTCGACATCCAGATGCAGAAGCTCAACACGAAGCGCGCAGAGCTCAAGACCCTGATGGACCGTCTTCAAGCTCTGAATGACGAGTTTGAAGAGATGAATAACCGAAAGAAAGAGCTGGAGGACAACATTGAGATATGCTCCCAGAAGCTGATACGAGCCGAGAAACTGATCAGCGGATTAGGAGGCGAGAAGGAGAGGTGGACGGAAGCCGCTCGCCTGCTGGGAATCCGCTACACCGATCTGACAGGGGACACCTTGCTGTCTTCAGGGACGGTGGCTTATCTGGGGGCCTTCACCGTGGATTACCGGCTGGAATGTCAGCAGAAGTGGCTGGCCTTATGCAAGGAGAAGGACATTCCTTGCTCGAACGATTTCAGCCTGAGTAACACTTTAGGGGATCCAGTCAAGATTCGCGCCTGGCAGATTGCAGGGTTGCCCATCGATTCCTTCTCGATTGACAATGGCATCATTGTGTCCAACTCGCGACGATGGGCTCTCATGATCGACCCTCAAGGGCAAGCCAACAAGTGGGTCAAAAACATGGAAAAAGGCAACAAACTCTCGGTCATCAAGTTATCCGACACCAATTACGTCAGGACATTGGAGAACGCCATCCAGTTTGGAACGCCGGTCCTCCTGGAAAATATCGGCGAGGAACTGGATGCTTTCCTGGAGCCTGTTCTGCTAAAGACAACCTTCAAGCAGCAGGGAGTTGAGTATATGAGACTGGGGGAAAACATCATCGAGTTCTCCAAAGACTTCAGGTTTTACATCACCACCCGTTTAAGGAACCCTCATTACCTCCCTGAAGTGGCGGTGAAGGTTTGCCTGCTCAATTTCATGATTACGCCTCTGGGACTTCAGGATCAGCTCCTTGGGATCGTGGCTGCCAAAGAAAAACCGGATCTGGAAGAGAAGAAGAACAAGCTGATCGTCGAGAGTGCGGCGAACAAGAAGCAGCTGAAGGAAATTGAAGATAAGATCCTGGAGGTCCTCTCCAAATCGGAAGGAAACATCTTAGAAGACGAAACGGCCATCAAAGTCCTCTCCTCCTCCAAACAGCTGTCGGAAGAAATCTCCGAGAAGCAAGAAATTGCCAGTATGACTGAGATAGAGATTGATGCGACGCGGATGGGATACAAACCCGTGGCGGTCCATTCCGCAACCGTCTTCTTCTGCATTTCCGATCTAGCGCACATCGAGCCGATGTACCAGTATTCCTTGATATGGTTCATTAACCTCTACGTCCAGTCGCTCGCCAACAGTAGAAAAAGCGATGTTTTGGAGGAAAGAATCGAAAACATCATCGACCACTTCACTGTGAGCATCTACAATAACGTCTGTCGGTCCTTGTTCGAAAAGGACAAGCTGCTTTTCTCCCTCCTTCTGTCCATCGGGATTTTGAAAGGGAAGAACGAAATAGACGATGAAGTTTGGCGGTTTTTATTGACCGGAGGGGTGGCCTTGGAGAACCCCTACCCCAACCCCGCCTCTGAGTGGTTGACAGATAAAGCTTGGGCTGAGATTGTCCGTGCTTCGGGCCTCGAGAACCTCACTGGCTTGATGGATCACTTCGAGTCCCACGTCCAGGCGTGGAAAGCGATTTATGATTCGGCCAAGCCTCACGAAGAAGACTTCCCCAGTGGGTGGAATCGGCTGACAGGTCTTGACCGCATGGTGGTGCTCCGGTGTTTGCGACCCGATAAAATTATCCCAGCCACCCAGCTGTTCATCATGGAGAAGATGGGGAGGACCTACATTGAACCCCCAACTTTCGATCTCGTTGGAAGTTACAATGACTCCAACTGCTGTGCCCCCTTGATTTTCGTCCTGTCCCCAGGAGCGGATCCCATGGCAGGTGAGGTTGGAATTCAGTTCAGTTCAAATCAATTCTCATTGGACTGATTGGTTGGTGACAAGGAAGGAAACTTAGAGCTCTGTCTCTGTTAAAAGTCTGTGGAAGTTCTCAAGCCATCCGGGTCATGGTTGCCCCAAAGGTGCTTTTTACGTTTTATGTTTATGTTTTTATGTTTGATTAAATTTATATACCGCCCTACTCCCGAAGGACTCAGGGTGGTGAACAGGCACAAAATAAAATACATAAATACAAAAGTTAGAAACAATTAAAACCAAATTAAATAATTTAGCCCAGGACAATTAAAAATCCCAATAATTTAAAACAAATTAAAATTTCAGTTTAAAAAATTAAAAAGAAAGGGGAGAATATTAGGCCAGGCCGGCTTGCTGGAATAGGAGGGTCTTAAGAGCACGGCGGAAAGTGTGCAGATCCGGGATCCTCCGTATCTCCGGGGGGAGCTCGTTCCAGATAGTGGGTGCCCCCACTTTTTTCAAAAGGCAACTGGACATTCTTGGTTTTCTGCTTGGAAACCAGGAGTGGGCTGCTGGGGGTTCGCAGGGGTTCAGGAGAACCTCTAGCTAAGATTCTGTGCAGTTCGGAGAACCCCAAATCCCACTTCTGGCTGGCCCCGTCCACCCCTCCCCTCCCCAGAGTCCTCACGTGGCCCGTTTTGGATGCAGGTAAGTGCAGGGCGCGCGAGCGGAGGCTCAGGGAGGCGAAAAATGGGCCTACCAGAAGTTCAAGAAGGCCAGAAATGGGCCTGTTTCCGGCCTCCAGATGGCCTCCGGAGCCTGGGGAGGCTGTTTTCACCCTCCCGGGGGCTCAAGGAAAGACTCCAGAGCCCAGGGAGGGCAAAAACACCCCCCACCATGGTGCAAGAAGCCGACTAGGCCACGCCCACCATGGCCACGCCCACCCAGCAACCAGGCAGAGAACTCCTTCCTATAATTTTTGAAGCCCACTCCTGTTGGAAACGTTCTGCTTCTCATCTAAGAAGTTCTTCCTGAAGAACCGAAGAAGCTTCTTGGATGAGAAGTGCAATGTTTTCATGTGGGGGGAAAAAACCCCTAAGAAAGTCCAGTTGCCTTTCGAAAAAGCACTTTTTGGGCAATGTCTTTTAGCAAATAATTATGAGCTTACTACTAACTAGATAGTAGAACCAGTCTTGACATTCTACTGATAAAATACACTCAGAGAAATTCTAAAAAAAAAAAAAAAAAAAAAAAGAGTATGTTAGCAAAACTGGAAGGGTTGACCCGACTAAGAGCAACCTAATTGAAGGAGAGAGCTCCATAGAATAAGCTATAGATTTGGATCTGACAAACATCCTTAATTATCACCCTGCTTCTTTTGAAGATTCGTGAACAGAAAGATCTCTTGCAAGGATGGGCACCCCGTACCCATCAGATGTTATTAAAACTCCAGTTCCCGCAGTCTTGACCAACATGGCCAATGGTAGAGGAGGACACTGAGTGTTGTAGTTCAGCAACCTTTGGACGTTCACACATTGTTACTTAGGGGAATGGTGTGCACGCTTCTTTTGAAAAAAGTTGGCCCTGATTCTTTAAAATGACCCACACGTTTATAGAATAGAATAGAGTAGAGTAGAGTAGAGTAGAGTAGAGTAGAGTAGAGTAGAGTAGAGTAGAGTAGAGTAGAGTAAATAGAGTAGAGTAGAGTAGAGTAGAGCAGAGTAAAGTAGAGTAGAGTAGAGTAGAGTAGAGTAGAGTAGAGCAGAGTAAAGGAGAGTAGAGTAGAGTAGAGTAGAGTAGAGTAGAGTAGAGTAGAGTAGAGTAGAGCAAAGTAGAGTAGAGTAGAGTAGAGTAGAGTAAGTAGAGCAGAGTAGAGCAGAGTAGAGCAGAGTAAAGTAGAGTAGAGTAGAGTAGAGTAGAGTAGAGTAGAGTAGAGTAGAGTAGAGTAGAGTAGAACAGGAACAGAACAGAACAGAACATTGGATTGGAATGGAATGGAATGGAATGGAAATGCAGAATAGAATAGGAATAGAACAGAACAGAATATTGCAATAGAATAGAGTAGAACAGAACAGAACATTGGAATGGAATGGAATGGAAATGCAGAATAGGAATAGGAATAGGAATAGGAATAGGAATAGGAATAGGAATAGGAATAGAATAGAATAGAATAGAATAGAATAGAATAGAATAGAATAGAATAGAATAGAATAGAATAGAATAGAATAGAATAGAATAGAATAGAATAGAATAATAGAGTTGGAAGAGACCTTGTAGGTCATCTAGTCCAATCGGCTGTCCAGTCTCTTCTTGAAAACTTCCAGGGATGAAGCTCCCACAACTTCTGAAGGCAACTTCTGTTCCATGGGTTGATGGTTTTCACCATCAGAAAATTCCTCCTTATTTCTAGGTTGAAATCACTCCTTGATCGGTTTCCATCCGTTGTTCCTTGCCTGGCCTCCAGGTGCTTTGGAAAAATATTGAGGACAGTTGTGTTTCTTGACTAGGTTTGCTGAAGTTTGCCGATGATCTTGGAATGGAGAGCATCCAGACCATTTCCTTGGGACAAGGACAAGGCCCCATCGCAGCCAAGATGATCAACCAGGCGATCAGAGATGGAACTTGGGTTGTCTTGCAGAATTGTCACCTGGCCACCAGCTGGATGCCCGCTTTGGAAAAAATCTGCGAGGAAATCATCGTACCTGAAAATACCCATGTCAAATTCAGGCAAGGATTTAATTTGGTCTCTTCTAAATGCAGTAGATGGATTGAGAACTTTCCCCAAGCTCATTCATTTCTCCTTTGCAAGGAACCTTCCTCTCTGTTCTTTCTTTACTGGTGGACGAGCATTCATTCTTCATGAAAAGTATTAATTGGTGGCTTTGGTGCGAATCAGGTTGCTGTTTGATAGCCCTTGCAGGTAGTTCTTGACTTACAACCATTTTGTCAGGGTTGCAAGTAACACCCCCAACAAAAGAAGACTCTGAGGTTTCAGTTTCCTCAAAGTTCCATTTTATTAGAGATGTCATATTGGCACAGCTGGGAAAATCGGAATCTGAAAGTTTCCAGGTTTTCCCCACCCAAGTGAAAATTCAAGTCCCTGCCCAGTATCCACATGTCCATCACATGGTCCAATCATCCACCATCCAAATTGGAGACACCTCCCAGTCATCCGACTCCAGGTGCCAGGGCAAGGCGTCCTTGACTCTCTGAGAAAGGAATGTTATTTTGACTACATATCACCCATACTCTACGCAATCTCCCCTCCCATGATCCCACAGTAGAAAATGTGGCAGGCCTGAAGGCCCAAATGTAAAGGATGGCTTGCAGGCCTGACACATTTGTTTAGCGACTGCTCGAAGTTACGACAGCATTGGAAAAAGTAACATGTTAACATGGCCCCACCCTAGCTCTGGAGATAAAAGGCAGGGAGTGGAGAAGAATAGGTGTGGCAGACAACTATTCATCTCTCTGCCGGATAGGCTTGTTAGTCTGTGTTTACAGAGAAACTTTTTGCTGGGGTTGCTGGTGCTCCTAATTAAAAGAATGTTTGAGTTAATTTCAGAAGGTTTGTCGTGTTTGGGGAAGTGTGTCAGAATAGGCAACTTTTGGATTTTGGATTTTGTGGATTTCAACTCCCAGAATTCATACTGGCTGGGGAATTCTGGGAGTTGAAGTCCACAAGTCTTAAAGTTGCCAAGGTTAAACGCTTCCTACCGTCTACCATTCCGGGCAAATGACCATCCAATCTCTTCTTAAAAACCTCCAGTGACAGGAGCAGCTGCGTCCGCTGAACCTTTCTCTTCTGGCTTCTCAGGTTGTGGCTGACCAGTTACCCATCGGAAAAGTTTCCCGTCAGCATCCTCCAAAACGGGATCAAAATGACCAACGAGCCGCCGAAAGGCGTCCGCGCAAACCTCCTCCGCTCCTACCTCAACGACCCGATTTCCGATCCCGCCTTCTTTAACAGCTGTGAAAAAATGGAAATTTGGCACAAGATGCTGTTCGGACTCTGCTTCTTTCACGCCCTGGTGCAAGAACGGAGAAACTTCGGCCCGCTGGGTGAGACGGGGAGCCCAGTTTTGGTCTCCCCATTTGCCTTGTGCTTGTCCTGCTTGAATGCGTTCTGACCTAGGCTTCCCAAAAGCACGAAGCTGACTCCCCGTCCCGATAAAACCTCTTTTATTTAGATTAAAGGGAATTCCTCTCCAGCAAAGTCCCAGCCAACAGTCTTTCAAGAGATTTCACAACTACAGACCTTGATCAGGCTTGGAGAGCGGCCAGGCTGATATCTTTCAAAGGCCACTCTGTAGCAGACAATACTTGGCAAGAAGTCAAGAACAGATCTTCCCTCTAATGAATTGAACTAATTTTTTTTTAAATTTGATTTATATGCCGCCCTTCTCTGGAGACTCAGGGCGACTTACAGTGCGTTAAGCAATAGCCTTCATCCTTTTTGTACATTTATACAAAGTCAGCTTATTGCCCCCACAAACTGGGTCCTCAATTTACCTACCTTAGAAAAGATGGAAGGCTGAGTCAACCTTGAGCCTGGAGAGATTCGAACTTACAGTAATTGCAGGCAGGTGGTCTTAATAACAGGGTGCTTTAGACCACTGTACTACCAAGGCTCAGTTGTCTCTTGCAAACTCCCCTCCCCTTTCGCTCCTCTTTATTCCCTATGGGAGGGTCCATTCACCCTCCACCTGTGACTTTACTCCTGAGTCGGCCCTTGTTCCTTAGCTGTTTCCTTCTCCTGGCAGCTCTGTGCATGCGCACATCGGGAACAGGCTCCAGCTGTTCTTCAGCCTCACTTATCTCCAACTCTGAAGGTAGCTGATAACTGTCGGATGGTCCTGGCCCCATCTCTGCCTCCGATGCAGAGCACTCATCAGAGCCTTCCCCAGACTCCAGGACTGGCCCAGGTTCCTCCCCAATATCCTTACTCTCTGAGTCTGCCACCAGCTCTGCTAGCTGCTGGCCGGCCACAACAGAATGCCCTGAAGGTTTTTCAGGTTTCTCTTGAGGCTGTTCTTTGTAGACTTGTAGTCCTCAACCTCCAACTGGTTACTTAGTGACTGTTCAGAGTTACCGTGGACCTACTGATTTCATTTTATGTTTAAAATTATGAAATTGAGGTTTTGTTGCAGTCAGACAGTTACTAGAATCATGGTGGCGCAGTGGTTAGAATGCAGTACTGCAGGCTAACTCTGCATTCCACTGCCAGGAGTTTGATCCTGACCGAATCAAGGTAGACTCAGCCTTGCATCCTTCTGAGGTCGGTAAAATGAGGACCCAGATTGTTGGGGATGAGAGGCTAACTCTGTAAACAGCTTAGAAAGGGCTGTAAAAGCACTGTGAAGCGGCATATAAGTCTAAGTGCTATTGCTACTTCCTTTTTTGACAGGAGCTTTTCTGCCCACGTCCTTTTGCCTAAGGAGAGTTTCTCCCGAGAGAGAACGATGTCATACAAATACATCTAGCAGAATAATAGAGCAATAAAGGCGATTGCGGTTACTTAAGGACCAACTCATTTATTATAGCATAGTTTCAGGATTGTATTTCATCAGATGTGTCAGAATAAAAGTCTTCCTGCGCTTTTCTTTTTTTCCTCCTGAATTGGACAGGTTGGAATATTCCCTATGAATTCAACGAATCTGATCTTAGAATCAGCTTGAGGCAAATTCAGATGTTTCTGAACGAATACGAAGAAACCCCATTCGAAGCTCTAACTTACCTTACAGGTACAAGACACCCTACGGCTTGATTTGCATACAATGGTTAAGTTCTGATCTGTTGTACCCAGGGGTGGGCTTCCAAAATTTTAGCAAGGGGTTCTCTGCCCGGTTGCTGGGTGGGCGTGGCCATGGTGGGTGTGGCCTAGTCGGCCTCCTGCACCATGGCATTTTTGCCCTCCCCGGGCTCCGGAGGCTTTTCTCGAGCCTCCGGGATGGTGAAAACGGCCTCCCCAGGCTCCGGAGGCCCTCCCAAACTTCTAGTAGACCCGTTTTTCACCCTCCCCGAACCTCCGCACATGCGCTGCACTTACCTGCATCCAAAACAGGCCACGTGGGGCCTCCTGGGAGGGGCGGGGAGGGGTTGGTGGGACCAGCCAGGAGTGGGATTTGGTTCTCTGAACTGCACAGAATCTTAGCTACAGCTTCTTAGCTTCTCTCGAACCCCTGCGAACCCCCAGCATGTCAGGGTGGCAATTAATCCCATTCTGCTTTTGGGTAATTGCACCTTGATTAGAGAATGGATCGTGACCTTTCCTTGAAGTATACTTTAAGAAAATAAAACCGAGATATATTCTAATAAGCACATTTTATTATAAAGAAGTAAAAACATCTTACTAGCTAATTAATTACATCTTGGCAGCGTTCCTGCCCGACCTCTCTTGGCCGGAGAACAAAGAAAAAAAAAAGTTAGAGAAAAAGAAAAGAATGTAGACATGCGCAGTAGTTACTGATAAGAACTTGGCAAGCTACGGTAAGTCTGAAAGTCCAAAAATAAGAGCTCAGCTGGTAAATACAAAAACGCAGTGACACAGCAGCCCACCCGATTGTACCCATGGTTTATTGAACAAGCTACAGTAGCTGCATTTGTACTAATGTTAAGCTATGGGTGAGAGTTGATTAAAAACCATGGCAGGTACTTGCTACTGTGAAATGCATTTCCACAAAGGTCTGCCATCTATTTTGTATTCTTCCTCAACCTTGTTATCTTCCAGATGTCAACCCGGGTGTGTCTCTTAGGTGTATAAATCTTCTCGCCTTGGCCCTCCTGATGTAACTTTTCTGTTTCCAGGGGAATGCAATTATGGTGGAAGAGTGACAGATGACAAGGACAGACGTCTCCTCCTTTCGCTTCTCTCCCTGGTCTACTGCAAAGAGATTGAAACTGAGGAATGCTATAAACTTTCTCCAGGGGGGGAATATTATATACCTCCCTTTGGGTCGTACCAGGTGAGAAAAGATGAGATTGGATGATACTAGGATCGTTTTGTTGTTGTTAGTGGCAAAGTCGTGTCCGACCCATCACGACCCCATGGACAACGTTCCTCCAGACCTTCCTGTCCCCTACCATCCTCTGGAGTCCATTTAAGCTCACGCCAGCTGCTTCAGTGACTCCATCCAGCCACCTCATTCTTTGCCGTCCCCTTCTTCTTTTGTCCTCAATCGTTCCCAGCATTAGGCTCTTCTCCAGTGAGTCCTTCCTTCTCATTAGGTGGCCAAAGGATTTGAGTTTCATCTTCAGGTTCTGGCCTTCTAAAGAGCAGTCAGGATTGATCTCCTCTAGGACTGACTGGTTGGATCGCCTTGCAGTCCTCTCAGGAGTCTTCTCCAGCATCATTAGGAAACTTTTTTCTCTCCAGAATATTGGTAATGTGTTCCATGTGTTGTAGTTATATAGTTCCTGGTTGTGTGTTGATAGCTAGCTATTAAGCCATTGATTGTCGCTTCCTTAGGCCACCACGCCGTCAGCTCCTAAATACCTGATAGGTGGATGGTAAATCAGTACACCTATCGCCTGACAAGAGTCCATATCTCAGACTTCAATCTTTATTCTGGCTGTTTTTGTCCCTGCTTGGCCAACAATCTTAGTAGCTCCAAAATTGAATGCATGTCCTTGTTCATTGCAATATGAGACTATCAATAAATTCAGCTCTCCTCGTCTAATGCTGGTTCCTGTTCTTGTAATCAAGCAATCTTTCTAGTGCATAATTTGTCCTCGTAACCTCTGGGCGGCGGGCGATGCCCACTTGCAATTTCGGAAGTTGCGTTTTACTGCTTCTGAAAGGTTTTTAATGTATGGCGTATATCCTATATTATAAAACTTACCTTCTGACAATCTACCAAACCTGCTCCTCATGTCTTTGATAAAATATACAGATGTCTGAATTCTTAACTTTGGATCTGCCTTGTTTTTGTCATAGTCTTACATAGATTACTTAAGAACGCTGCCAATTTCAACCCATCCTGAAATATTCGGCCTTCATGAGAATGCCGACATTACGAAGGATAACCAAGAGACCAACCTGCTTTTCAATGGGGTCTTGTTGACTCTGCCTCGAGAGGCTGGAGGAGGCGGGAAATCTCCACAGGTACAAATATTGTCAAACAGATGCTTCCATAAAATGAGCTCTGGCCTTATCTTTTGAGGACAGGCGGTCCTCGACCTACAACCATTTCATTTAGTGACTGTTTGAAATTTCAATGGTAATCAAAAAGTGAGCTATGAGTGGTTTTCACACTTAGGACCAGGGGTGAAATGCTCCCAGTTCGGACCGGATCGCCTGATCCGGTAGCAATGGCGGTGGGTGGTTCGGAGAACCAGTAGCAAAAATCCCTGCCCCACCCCAATGCCCAACTGAGCCGCGCAATCATCAGAGGCTTTTTTTTATTTTTAAAAGCATTTTTTCTACAACTTCTTCGGCCGAAAAAATGCTTTTAAAAGTAAAAAAAAAGCCTCTGACGATCACGCAACTCAGCTGGGATCATCAGAAGCTTTTAAAAGCATTTTTTTTCTACAACAAAAATGCTTTTAAAAGTGAAAAAAAAAAGTTGGCCACGCCCACTCAGTCACATTAAATAAAATAAAAGCTAAGAAAGCGTTCATTATTTCCCAGTAATTTCACTTCTCGATGATTCCGCTTCCTAATTTCAGGAAACGGTTGAAGAATTGGCTCAGGATGTCCTTTCCAAGCTACCCGATGATTTTGACCTCGAGCACGTGATGAAATTGTATCCGGTGCTGTACGAGGAATCCATGAACACGGTTCTCAGGCAGGAGCTGATCAGGTTTAACAGGTAAAATTCTGCATGACATACCGACAGAAACGGGAGGGTGTCAGGATGTAGTCTTAAGACGTTTCAGACAGACGGCAAATGTGTGTGTAATTGTGGTCATGTGTCTGGTGACATTTGGGTACCTAAAGTGGTACTTCCCCACCCACAGATAAAATGCTAACTGGTACAGAGTTATCTGTTATCTATTCTCCAAAGCACCTGAGGGTAGAACAAGAAGCAATGGGTGGAAACTAATCAAGGAGAGAAGCAACCTAGAACTAAGGAGAAATTTCTTGAATGTTAGAACAATTTTTTTATTTATTTTTTGATTTGTATACCGCCCTACTCCCGAAGGACTCAGGGCGGTGAACAGCCAAGCAATAAAATGAACAATGAATCAGTGGGATAACTTGCCTCCAGAACTTGTGGATGCTCCAACACTGGAAGTTTTTAAGAAGATGTTGGATAACCATTTGTCTGAAGTGGCGTAGGGTTTCCTGCCTAAGCAGGGGGTTGGACTAGAAGACCTCCAAGGTCCCTTCCAACTCTGTTATTCTATTCCATTCTATCTCAAAGCTGTTTGTGATTTAGTAGCTGCTAATCAACCGTATCATCAGATCAACAAGGGTACTCGTGTCATCCCAATACTTAGACCTTTACCTGGAAGGTTTTTATTATTAGCATAATGCAATCAGCTTGCTTTTTTAGAAATGTTGGATTTGGTGCAGTGGTTCTCAAGTTTGGCAACCTGAAGGTGTGTGGACTTCCAACGCTGGCTGGGGAATTGTGGGAACTGAAGTCTGCACATCTTCAAGTTGGCTGGGGAATTCTGGGAATCGAAGTCCGCATATCTTCAAGCTGGCTAAGGAATTCTAGGAACTAAAGTCTGCACATTTTCAAGCTGGGTAGCGAATTCTGGGAATCGAAGTCTCCACATATTCAAATTGACTGGGGAATTCTGGGAATTGAAGTCCACACATCATCAAGCTGCCAAGGTTGAGAAATACCGGATTATGGAGCAATCCACAAATTTGGAACCTCATCAGTTTGGGGGAAGGAGCAACTATCCAAAGCAAGGTTGAAATCTAGTTTTCCTTCCCAACCGGTTCGGAAGTGCACGCACCACCCGTGCGCGCGACATGTGCAGGCACGGACCCTCTGCACACACGCAAACCCTTCTGCGCATGCGCAGAGGGTAAAAAACAGGAACAGTAACAATGACCGGGCGGGTGGGCAGAGCCTTGCACCGCCATCGCTACCGGTTCTCAGAACCACCGGTTCTGCAGGGAGCATTTCCCTGATCCAAAGCAACAATTAATTTCTGAAGACCTGTGCTCCTTTCTTTTCTCTGCCTTTTCATTCCAACTTTGTTCTGCCCCAGCTACGGACCCCAAAGAATACAGAACACCCAAAGTTTGTACAAAACTTAATTTACTAAAATAACTCAGTCTTTTTCAAAACAAAGGCTGTTAAGAAACTTTCTTAACAGCCTACAAGAAACCAAAGATAAAATAATCACAATCTTACTAAGGTTGGCAGAAAGCCCAGAAGCAATTTGCAGAGAATCCAGACGAGAAGTAGTGTGAACTAAAGTTGTTCCCTACAAATTGCTTCAGTCGGTATTCCTCCTTAAATAGGCTAAGGGAGTGGCCAATTAGCCCCAAGCCTTACTCTCAAGGAGACCTCCTCCTGAGTAACCACTCCTGCCTTTTGGCTCTGCGCACCCGTGCATCGAGAAGAGGCTCTTCCTCTTGTCCTCTTCACTTAAAGGGGCTTCTGGAAGTTCTGAAGGCGCTGGCTGAATCCCTGCCTCTGGCACCACATCTTCTCCGACCTCCTCATTGTCCGACTCAAGTGCCAGCTGCACAGGCTGCCTGCGCAGCACGACACCAGCCTCCTCGCTGTCAGAGTCAGTGTTCTGTCCCTGTCTCCACACACAGTTAAGAAAGCACTTGGCACGCACTCAGGTTGTTATCAGAAACTTGGCAGCAATACGAGCACCGACTGCCAAGTGCTTTTATTTCAATAAACGGAATATCCCTTCACCAGATAAACAGAAATACACACATTTTATAAATAGTCCAGTTCCAAACAAGAAACCTTTCGGCAGCTTTAAGCGTTGTTCAAGTGACTAGCCAGAATTAGTTTTTGTTCGTCACAGAGTCTTAAATGGCCACCACCCTCTCTTATATAGTCTCTGGGGTGTGGTCCAGTGACTCAGTTATAATCCCTAGCATGCCTCCTTAACTGCTGCAACCGTTTATCATGCCTTCGTTGGCGTGGATCCAGGAACGACAGATCACCTCCCTCGCTCTCATCGGAGACACCTGGCTCCTGGCTAATCTCCTCTTCCTCGGCCGGCACTTGAGACAGTGCCAGAGGGGAGGGGCCTGGAGAGGGAGGCCTGGCCGACTCCTCTTCTTCATGTTCAGGGCCTTCTTCCTCCGATGAGATAGGCTCGGAGGGCGGGGCCACAACAGTCAGCTACAATCCGCACAGGCCGCTGACGGGCCACAAGAAACTTGTTTGTCTTTCTGGGAGAGTGAGCAGGCAAAATAACAAGAAATGCAACTACTTCCGGCTTTCTCCTCTTCCTCTTCTCAACCTAGCTTGAAATACAGGGTAGTTTTCTAACTTTTGGGATATTTTGTTTTCATCAGACTTACAGAGGTCGTCCGGAGCAGTTTGATCAGCCTGGGCAAAGCCATCAAAGGCCTGGTGTTGATGTCCTCGGAACTGGAGGAAGTTTTCAACAGCATGATCGTGGGCAAAGTGCCAGCTATGTGGGCGGCCAAATCCTACCCATCACTCAAACCCCTGGGGAGTTACGTGACCGACTTAGTGGCACGGTTGGTCTTTTTTCAGGTAACCTTAAAAGTCTCACGTTGGTTAATTCGGTGCTCTTGTCAAAAATCATCATCACAAGTCATCTTCCCCTTGGAGATACTGGTAGTTCTCGATTTACGACAGTTCATTTAGGGACCGTTCAAAGTTAGAACGGCGCTGAAAAAAGGAACATGACCGTTTTTTCACCCTGTTTTTCAACTGTTGCATCTCCTCTACGGACACGTGATCAAAATTCAGATGCTGGGCAACTGGTTTGCATTTATGAGGTGGCTGAGGGTTCGAGGGTCAGGTGATCCCCTTTTGCGACCTCCTGACAAGCAGAGTCCATGGGGAAGCCAGATTCACTTAAACAACCGTGTGATTCACTTGGCAACGATGGGGGGAAAAGATGGGGCATAATTCACTTAATAACTGTCTCGTTTGGCAACATAAATTTTGGGCTCAATTGTGGTTGCAAGAACTACCCGTTGTCTAGACAGGAGGCACCAAGTATGAGTGCTAACACTACTTTTACTGTAGTTACAGAATCTTGCAAGTCTGAAAGTATCTCTTTCCTACTTTAGTATTAGTCTTCCAAAAGCTAGGGCTTGCTTTCTTTCTTTCTTTCTTTCTTTCTTTCTTTCTTTCTTTCTTTCTTTCTTTCTTTCTTTCTTTCTTTCTTTCTTTCTTTCTTTCTTTCTTTCTTTCTTTCTTTCTTTCTTTCTTTCTTTTCTTTCCTTCCTTCTTTCTTTCCTTCCTCCCTTTTTTCCTTCCTCCCTCCCTCCCTTCCTTCCTTCTTTCTTTTTCCTTCCTTCCTCCCTCCCTCCCTCCCTCCCTCCCTCTTTCTTTCTTTCTTTCTTTCTTTCTTTCTTTCTTTCTTTCTTTCTTTCTTTCTTTCTTTCTTCTTTCTTTCCTTCCTTCCTTCCTTCCTTCCTTCCTTCCTTCTTTTTTTCCTCCCTCCTTCCTTCCTTTTTTCCTTCTTCCCTCCCTCCCTTCTTTCTTTCTTTTTCCTTCCTTCCTCCCTCCCTCCCTCCCTCCCTCTTTCTTTCTTTCTTTCTTTCTTTCTTTCTTTCTTTCTTTCTTTCTTTCTTTCTTTCTTTCTTTCTTTCTTTCTTTCTTTCTTTCTTTCTTTCTTTCTTTCCTTCCTTCCTTCCTTCCTTCCTTCCTCCCTCTTTCCTTCCTTCCTCCCTTTCTTTTTCTTTTTCCTCCCTCCCTCCCTCCCTCCCTCCCTCCCTCCTTCTTTCTTTCTTTCTTTCTTTCTTTCTTTCTTTCTTTCTTTCTTTCTTTCTTTCTTTCTTTCTTTCTTTCTTTCTTTCTTTCTTCTTTCTTTCTTTCTTTCTTTCTTTCTTTCTTTCTTTCTTTCTTTCTTTCTTTCTTTCTTTCTTTCTTTCTTTCCTACAGTACTTGGATTTAGATAGGGTCAATGGAATTGAAGGGAAATTGGACTTAGTTTGCTTATGGCTCCGTAGGGATTCTAGGCTTACCCCCTCTTTTAACTCCATCTCCAGTTTCTGCCATTCCTTCTCTTATAGATTTCATTTATCATACCGTAGCCTAGGCTGCGATTCTTCCTCCTGTCCCTCAAGGTCATTTCCATTACCATTACAAGAATAAACACTAGAGATGGGAAGGCCGTCCTATTTTAATAGGAACACCCTGAAATCCAAATGCAACTCAGCTAAGCATCTAAAAAGAAACAAGACGCCAAGATTTCAGGGGCATAAATACAGAATTCCTATGTGGATGGGATTGTAAGCAAAATAGGGGGTGTTTCTAGATGTCAGTGTGAAGCACCATCATATAGGAGATGTTTTGATGAGCAAATCAATTTCTCAGTTATGCTATGCTGCTTTAATATTCACCTTGGCAGAGAAAACTCAGTTGTGTCCTAAATGAGCTTGCATACAGTCAGGATCCAGTGGTGAAATCCAAATGTTTTTACTGCTGGTTCTGTGAGTGTGGCTTGGTGGGTGTGGTGTGGCTTGGTGGGCGTGGCTTGGTTGGCATGGCAGGGGAAGGATACTGCAAAATCTCCATTCCCACCCCACTCCAGGGGAAGGTTACTGCAAAATCCCCATTCCCTCCCCACTCCAGGGGGAAGGATATTGCAAAATCTCCATTCCCACCCCACTCTGGGGCCAGCCAGAGGTGGTATTTGCCGGTTCTCCGAACTACTCAACATTTCCGCTGCCGGTTCTCCAGAACCTGTCAGAACCTGCTAGACTTCACCCCCGCCAGGATCTAAAGGGGTGAAGATGCTAAAGATTGTGAGGTCTTGAGCAGAGGCTTCCTAAGAGGCTGGCAATTTCTCCCCCTGATTTCTGAACAATGATCAATATACGGTATCTCCTACTAATTAAAGGATGAAATGTCCCAGATTGCATTCCTTGCTGGAGTGATTATGGCACTTTATGCGCTTGGTTCATTTAGAAAACTGGATCCTAATTGATTGATTTAGATGCTTTTGTTATTTTGGGAGAGCCAGAATAAGCAAATGTCACCCATAATTAATTAACCGTAAGTATACTGAATTTATCCTGGCTAATGGGTTTTCAGTCTGTTGGGTTCCTTTCGTCTACCGAACTCCATTCTTAGGCAGCTGTAATATAACCTAAATATCATTAAATGTTTTGAAAAAACATTTGTGACAATTCAATTCCTGGTGTTTTCATCCTCTTGGCTTTTTTAAAATTACATGTTACAATTTGGAAAATGCAGCAAAATTTTCTGCCAATTATTCTTAATCCTTACAACCTGGCACTTCAGACAAAAGATTAGAAATTCAGTCATCCTCGGATTCTTGGCGGTCGTCGTCGTTTTGATGCTCCATTTCATCAAAATATTTGTTCATTCCCATTCACCTCAGGAATGGATCAAACACGGCCCCCCGAACGTATTTTGGATCTCTGGTTTCTATTTTACTCAGTCTTTCCTGACGGGCGTCTCTCAGAATTACGCCAGAAAGTATACGATCCCAATAGATCATATTGGATTTGAATTTGAGGTAAAGTATACATATATACGTATGTTTATAAAGAGTATTGTTACGGGACAAAACGAAATGTGGAAACCAAGAATTAATGAGATGTAGAGGTTGGTTCCAGAGAAGTAGAGAAGCGGAATCTGCAGACTAAATTTTGATGGCAACAAGATGGCGTTCGTGGCCATAATGGACCTCATTTTCATAGTGAGGTACATTATTTGCCTGGTTTTGTAGTTTGAGATGCAAAACAATGAAAAGCAAAAGGAATGGAGAAGAGGGCAGAGAAGGGACTAGCAAGACATGGGTGAAGCGTAAGGATTTATGAGAAAAATTGAGAGAGAGAGAGAGAAAGAAAGAAAGAAAGAAAGAAAGAAAGAAAGAAAGAAAGAAAGAAAGAAAGAAAGAAAAAAAGAAAGAAGAGGAAGAGAGAGAGAAGCTCAGGAGAGTGCCCAGGTGTCCATGTCTCTAGAGGAGTCAATCATTGACGCTCCTAGAGAAATAGATGAGGTGGCAATTGATGGGAACTATCGTCTTATAGCATCTTGGAGATTTGCTACAAAAATAATTAGACTTGGGGGACAAGTAGCACAAAAGCAGGCTTTGTTTTTAGCAGGGTTCAAAGCCACAGGATGATGACCCTTCTGAAAATATCCCAGATTTTGTTTCCCCTCCCTCCTCCTGCCCCCTTCCTTCCTTTTTTCTTCCCACCCTCTAGATCAATTCCTTCCTCCCTCCCTCCCTCTAGCTGAATTCCTTCCTTCCTTCCTCCCTCTAGCTGAATTCCTTCCTTCCTCCAGCTGAATTCCTTCTTTCCTCCCTCCCTCTCTCCCTCTAGCTGAATTCCTTCCTTCCTTCCTCCCTCTAGCTGAATTCCTTCCTTCCTTCCTCCAGCTGAATTCCTTCTTTCCTCTCTCCCTCTCTCCCTCTAGCTGAATTCCTTCCTTCCTTCCTCCAGCTGAATTCCTTTCCTCCCTTCCTTCCTCCCTCTAGCTGAATTCCTTCCTTCCTTCCTCCCTCTAGCTGAATTCCTTCCTTCCTTCCTCCAGCTGAATTCCTTCTTTCCTCCCTCCCTCCCTCCCTCCCTCTAGCTGAATTCCTTCCTTCCTCCCTCTCTCCCTCTAGCTGAATTCCTTCCTTCCTCCCTCCCTCTAGCTGAATTCCTCCCTCCCTCCAGCTGAATTCCTTCCTCCCTCCCTCCCTCTCTCCCTCCCTTCCTCTAGCTGAATTCCTTCCTTCCTTTCCTTTCCTTTCCTTTCCTTTCCTTTCCTTTCCTTTCCTTTCCTTTCCTTTCCTTTCCTTTCCTTTCCTTTTCCTTCCTCCCTCTAGCTGAATTCCTTCCCTCCCTCCCTCCCTCCCTCCTCCTTTTGATTTCTAGACCTCGAACATAAACTCATCATACCTAACTGGGTACCAGGCAGCAACAAAGCACCGCTGCTATAAAATGTGGACGTTGGGAAAGAAATATTTTCTTTTCTTTTCTGAAATATTGATTTCTGAAGCCAGGTTTCTCTAGAGTTCAGAGTTGTTGAAGGTTAGAAACAGCGTGGGGCCCGTTCCGACATAATTGATCCCTCAGTGTTGGGAGATAATAACGCGCCAAATATTAAATAATGGATGGCGTTTATTAACGCCGGAGAGAAAAAGGGAGAGAAAAGACTTACGAGAACTCTGCTCTCAGAAGAAGCCTCGGGGGGAAATGCACCAAAAAGAGTTCAAAATAAATAGGTCCAGAGAGTATTGCAGCTGAAAATATAACGAGCAGATGGAGATATCGGAGTTTATTGGGTGGAAGGGGCAAAAAGGGTAGGTTAGTTTCATTGGAGAAAATTTTCACGATGGGATTGGCTTGCCCCACAGGCTGCCAAAAGGGGCATTTCCGGATTCTGTTGGACCAGGAATTTCAGCTGTCAAGGTCTGGGAGAAGAGCCTTTCTGAGGGGCCCTTGGTGCTCTCTGAGCTTGGTTGTTTTCTTGCAGACGTTCCATGACCCAACTAGGTGACATCATCAGTGCTTGAGGGAGTGGGGTTGTGGTGTGGTGGAGGAGGAGGAGGACTGTGGGATCCTTGGTGTTCTCTGAGCTTGGTTGTTTTCCTGCAGATGTTTCATGACCCAACTAAGTAACATCATCACCTCTCTTAAGCAAACCCCACTCCCTCCTAGCACTGATGATGTTATCTAGTTGGGTCACAAAACGTCTGCAAGAAACAACCAAGCTCAGAGAGCACCAAGGACCTCCCGGTCCTCCTCCTCCTCTGAAAACCCCATCCCCTCCTAGCACTGATGATGTTATCTAGTTGGGTAATGAAACCTCTGTAGGAAAGCAACCGGGTTCAGAGACCACCGAGGACCCCCACAGTTCAACCCCGAACTACAAATATTCTCATCCATCACGAGTTTTTTTTCCTGACACAGTTCCTGCCCTCTGGAACACTGTGCCCCCTTTTCCACCCTGAGATCCACACCCACTCTTCTTGGCCTTCTGAAAGTTGAGGCCCAGAGCTTTAATCCTGGTTTACCAATGCCAGGGATGGCCTTTACACCAGAGGTGGTATTCAGCCGGTTCGGGCGAATCAGTAGCTCCGATGATCAGCTGGCCTCGCCCTATCCTGTCCTTTATTTCCTGCTTTTTAGCTCATCTTAATTGCGCGGCACAGCTGATTCCCCCCCCCATTGTTCTACTTACCGTTGCTGACTTGGAAGATAAGCAGCTGAGCTTCTAAATGCTCCATTTTCAGCGCCGCGCACAAGCGCTTTAGGCGTGTGCTCACCAAACCGGTTGTTAAGCCGGCAGCATCCCACCACTGCTTTACACATGCAGTAAGCCCAACGCTTACCGCAGCCTATGAACCCCCATCGCCCACTTCCTTTCGAAACCAGGAACGTGGGCTGACGACACGTTCTTTCTTCCTTCTCATCCCGTCTGCTCCTCCTCGTAGGTGATGAGGAAGGAGCACACCATGAAGCGGATGCCCGAAGACGGCGCCTACGTCAAAGGCCTCTTTCTGGAAGGCGCCCGATGGGACAGGGAAACCATGCAGATCGGCGACTCCTTCCCCAAAATCCTTTACGACGCCCTGCCCATCATTTGGCTGAAACCCGGAGAGAGCGCCAAGTTTTTGCACGAGCGGATCTACTTGTGCCCCGTCTACAAAACCAGCGCCAGGAGAGGCACCTTGTCCACCACCGGCCACTCCACCAACTACGTCCTCTCCATCGAACTGCCTTCTGACCTTCCCCAGAAGCATTGGATCAACCGGGGCGTGGCAGCCCTCTGCCAGTTAGACGACTGAACTGTACGCGCAAAACGAATGCATGTATTCCCGCAGCTTCCCATTAAAATATGTAAGCTTTGACCTTGGCCCTCGTTGGAAATGAAAACCGGCCGTCTTAAAAGACCTCTTATCCTTCTGCGTTTGCTCTCTGGCTGGGTAATTACAGAGTTGGGGAACGGAGAAGTCAAGCTTTGCAATAACGTAGCTCTGGGTCGAGATCCAGATTTGAAAAGCGAAAGGTGGGTCAGATGCCTGCCAGGAAAACCCCTTGAAGGCAGCCACATTGTTTCCCAGGATTGAACAGTTGTTTCTCTGTTCATTCCAAGCAGGCTGGCGGGAGGGCATTGGTTTTTAAGATCCTAATGGGAGCATCGGTGGGTGTGTTGAATCCAGTTGGCGAATCTGGAATATTGCCCTGTTTGTTTACCTTCTCTATACACAGCAGATAAGGACGCGGCGGCTCAGGGGCTAAGACGCTGAGCTTGTCGATCGAAAGGTCGGCAGTTCAGCGGTTCGAATCCCTAGCGCCGCGGAATGGGGTGAGCTCCCGTGACTTGTCCCAGCTTCTGCCAACCTAGCAGTTCGAAAGCAGGTAAAAAAGGCAAGTAGGAAAATAGGGACCACCTTTGGTGGGAAGGTAAGAGCGTTCCGTGTGCCTTTGGGGTTGAGTCATGCCGGCCACATGACCACGGAGACGTCTTCGGGCAGCGCTGGCTCTTTGGCTTTGAAACGGAGATGAGCACCGCCCCCTAGAGTCGGGAACGACTAGCACATATGTGCGAGGGGAATTTTTACCTTTACCTTTTATACACAGCAGGGGATTGGAACGTTTTGGTACCGTCAGGCAGAGAAGTCAAAGACGGGTCCAGCATCACTGAAGGATAATTGGTAACTTAAGCCAGGAATGTTAGATTCTTTCTTGGTTGATGGGGGCCCTTGCCATTTGGAAGAAATGCCCAGGGACACTCCCTACAGCTAACTAGTGTGGTTAAGGCCAAAACCAAACGTCAAGTTTGTTTACCACTGAATGTATTTAGTGTTTACAATCGACTATACAGGTAGACCTCGACTTATGACCACTGTACTACCAAGAGCCTTGGTAGTACAGTGGTCTAAGGCACCCTGTTATTAAGACCAGCTGCCTGCAATTACTGCAGGTTCGAATCTCTCCAAGGCTCAAGGTTGACTCAGCCTTCCATCCTGTCTAAGGTAGGTAAATTGAGGACCCAGTTTGTGGGGGCAATAAGCTGACTTTGTATAAATATACAAAAGGATGAAGGCTATTGCTTAACACACTGTAAGCCGCCCTGAGTCTCCGGAGAAGGGCGGCATATAAATCAAAATTAAAAAAAAAACAAAAACTGAAACCAAGATTTCTGTTGGTAAGGGAAACACTTAACAACCATGGCAAGAAAGGTCGTAGAATGGGGCAAACCTCGCTTAACGAAGGTCTCACTTACCAACAGAAATCTTGGTGAAGCTGGTAACATGGTTGTTAAGTGAATCTGGTTTCCCTGCTAACTTTGCCCGTCGGAAGGTCACAAAAGGGGAGAATCACATGACCCCGGGACACTGCAACCGTCGTAAATGTGAATCAGTTGTCAAGGATCTGAATGTAAATCAGGAGATCACGGGGATGCTGCAGTGTGAAAAATGGCCATAAGTAACTTTTTTCAGTGCCCCTTGTGATCGAAGTTTGGATACTTGGCAACTGGTTCCGTACTTATGACCATTGCAGCGTCCCAGGGTCACGTCATTTTTCCTTTTACAAGTTTCTGACAAGCAGAGTCCATGGGGAAGCCAGATTCACTTAACAACCACGTTACCAAGTTAACAACTGCAATGATTCACTTAACAACTGTGGGTAGAAAAGTCATCAAACGGGGCAAAACCGGTGTAACCAATGTCTCACTTAACAACATAAATTTTGAGCTCAGTTGTAAGTCAAGGACTACCTGTATCTTTTGGGGGGTGAGATGTAACTTCGAATTTTAGTTAAGAATTCGGTCATTAAGTGAGGAGACTGTAGGCATATCAATAACCTGTGAGGATAGGTGCCCAAGTAGAACGTAAGACTGATCAGACCTTTATTTTTTTTTCTATCACATTTTATTTTTAATTTTCCCACAATGCTTCTTTCTTTCTTTCACACAAGGCAGATTTAGCTCCTCCTTCTCATCTCTCCTTGGGACCAAGCGGATTCCCAACCTTGGGGAGGGAAAAATCACCTGGTGGTAACCGTACCAATTTCCTTTTCACCTGTAGCCATGCCAAATGCATCAGTCAGGTAGTCTTGAGACGATATCGACCCCCGAGCTTGTTCAGGGGTTATGAAATTTCATCATGAGATTTCAAATAAACCGGTTTAGAGATTTTCCTTAGCTTCTCCTGGTGTCGAAATGCCCGCGCTTGTGGCAGAGCGAGGCCCATGGGAGGCAAATGAATCTGTACGGTAAGAAGAAAAGAAAACCGGCTTAAGTAAAGACTCTGAAAAACATCCAGGCCTTATTCAGATACCTGTTCTGCCCCAGCTATGGACCTCAAAGAAGGCAGAACACACAAAGTCTGTACAAACCTTAGTATACTAAAATAAAATCAGTTTTTTAAACAAAGGCTGTTAATTAACTTTCTGAACAGCCTGCAAGAAACCAAAGAATAAATAATCGTAATCTTACTATGGTTGGCAGAAAGCCCAGAAGCAATTTGCAGAGAACTAAGATCAAGGCACGAAGGAGAGTGAACGAAGTTGTTCCCTGCAAATTGCTTCAGTCGGCGTTCCTCCTTAAATAGGCTAAGGGAGTGGCCAATTCGCCCCAAGCCTTACTCTCGTGGAGACCTCCTCCTGAGGAGCCACTCCTGCCTTTTGGCAGCTCTGCGTGTCCGTGCATCAAGAAGAGGCTCCTCCTTTTTGTCCCCTTCACTTAAGGGAGCTTCTGGAGGTTCTGAAGGCCCTGGCTGAATCCCCGCCTCTGGCACCACATCTTCTCCAGCCTCCTCATTGTCCGACTCGAGTGCCAGCTGCACCTCCTCGCTATCAGAATCAGGCCGTGTACGGGCAACAACAATACCATGCTTAATTATGTGTGTCTCTCTTTTTTTTTCTCCCCCAATGAAACTTTCATTTTAAACAAGAAGGTAAAAGCTAAAACAAAGTAACAGGACAGTAAGAAAGGAAAAAGAAAATAGAAAAAGCAAGGTAGCAATAGCAATAGCACTTAGGCCCGTGATGGCGAATCTATGGCACGTGTGCCCAAACTGGCACACGAAGCCATGTCGTTCGTTCCTCTTCCGGGTTTCCGCGATGATCAGCCAGCCTTTGCGCGTGCGGTAGTGCTGGAAAGCGGAAGAGCTGGTCTTCTGTTTTCCGGCATGAGCATGTGTGCCAGCCAGCTGACTGGTGTGTACACATTCACGGCAGTAACCGGAAGACTTGCCGGCCGGCGCGCATGTGCATGCTGGACACTGGAAGTACCTTATCTGACGTGCGGGATAAACTTTGGGGAGCTCTTCTTCCTGGTCGCAGCCCTGACGAGCGTGCACATGAAGTGCTCCCTTTTTGGCACTTGGTGCAGCACGCGTGCGCTCCCTTTTTAACACTGAGTGCTGAAAAGGTTTGCCATCACTGACTTAGATTTACCATATTTTTCGGAGTATAAGACGCACCTTTTTCCCTCCTAAAAGGGGGTGAAAATTTAGGTGCGTCTTATACACCGAATGTAGCCCCGCCCGCCCACTGGCCCTCACCCTTTGGCCTCTGCCTCCTTGCAAGCAAACAGCAAGAAAAAACAGCTCCTTTCAGCTTCAGCACAGCCTAATTAGCACAAGTTGATTGGCTTGGCCTCCCGACTCTCAGCTGATTTGCTCTCAGCTGTTTTGCGCAGGGCTCTGCTGCTTGCTGCAAGGAGGTAAATTGCTGGGAGCAGATTTTTTTTTCCCCTTGTGCTAATCCAGCTATGCTGAAAACGAAAATGGAAGTAAAGCAGGCTGTTTGCTGCAATGAGGCAAAATTGCTCAGAGGCAGATTTCTTTTTCTTCTTTTCCTCACCCAAAAAGGTAGGTGCATCTTATATTCCGGTGCGTCTTAAACTCCAAAAAATACGGTATATACCGCTTCATAGTGCTTTTACAGCCCTCTCTAAGTGGTTTACAGAGTCAGCCTCTTGCCTCCAACAATCTGGGTCCTCATTTTACCGATTTCAGAAGCACGGAAGGCTGAGTCAACCTTGAGCCGGTCAGGATCGAACTACCGAACTGCTGACAATTGGTAGTCAGTAGAATTAGATGCAGTACTTGCATTCTACCCACCGCACAATTCTTAAGCAAGTTGCACCCATTTTAATGACCTGTGTGCTGCGCTTTTGTTTTGGCCACAGTTCAGTGAATCGCTTCCGTTAAATGAATCGTGCCGTCGTTAAGGGAGTGACCTTCCTTGTCAAAAGCCAGGTGGGAAAGCAACAAACGGCGATCACCTGATCCCAGGGCACTGCAACCAACTGCATACATGCTGGTTGCCACATGCCTGATTTTTTATTTTTTTTTATCACGGGACTGTGGGGATGCTGCAACGGTCATAAATGCGAGGACCGGTCACTTTTCTAAGTTACCATGGTAACTTCGAACAGTTACTAAAGGAAGAGTTTGTAAAAATCGAGGACTGCCAGCATCTCTGCAAACTATTGTCAAGAAAAGAATCCTCCGGAGCGAGAATTAACAGATTCCTATCGAACAGCTGGTTCCTACTTACAGGCCTCGGATACGGGTTGTGATAATGGAGTCCGAGATCTATTCTCGCCTTGCACTCTTCTACGCACTGTTTAATCAGCTCGGGATCTGTTAGCTGGTCTTGCAAACAATACAGAAAAAAGAAAAAGGAAGTTAGAACAGAAAGCGCAAAGGTTGTAAAGAACAGACAGGTAAGTTAAAACTTTTTTTTTTTTCCCAAATTATCTTGTGAATTTCACACCTCTCCCCAAAAGACTTCAAAGGAAAGACCTTGATCTTCCTGGAAGGTTGGATGGATGGATGGAAGGGAGAGGGAGGAAGGATATTGATAGTGAATGAGAGAGGAAGGGAGGAAGGATAATGAGAGTGAATGAGAGGAAAGGGAGGGAGAGAGGGAGGGAGGAAGGAAGGAGAGGGAGAAGAATATTGATAGTGAATGAGAAAGCAAGAGGAAGGAAGGAAAGAAGGAAAGAAGGAGAAGGAGAAAGAATAATGAGTGAATGAGAGGAAAGGAAGGAAGGAAGGAGAGGAAGAAAGGATAATGAGAGGAAGAGGAAAGGGAGGGAGGGAGGGAGGAAGAATATTGATAGTGAATGAGAGAGCAAGAGGAAGGAAGGAAAGAAGGAAGGAAGGAGAAGAAAGAATAATGAGTGAATGAGAGGAAAGGAAGGAAGGAAGGAGAGGGAGGAAGAATAATGAGAGCGAAAGAAAGGAAGGGAGGGAGAGAGAGAGGGAAGGAGGGAGGAAGGAGAAAGAATAATGAGTGAGAGAAAAGGAAGGAAGGAGAGGAAGGAAGGATAATGAGAGGAAGAGGAAAGGAAGGGAGGGAGGGAGGAAGAATATTGATAGTGAAAGAGAGGAAGGGAGAGGGGGAGGAAGAGAGGGAGGGAGGAAGGAGACGGAGAAAAATATTGATAGTGAATGAGAGAGCAAGAGGAAGGAAGGAGAAGAAGAAAGAATAATGAGTGAATGAGAGGGAAGGAAGGAAGGAGAGAGAGGAAGAATAATGAGAGTGAAAGAGGAAGGAAGGGAGGGAGAGAGAGAGAGGGAAGGAGGGAGGAAGGAAGGAAGGAGAAAGAATAATGAGTGAGAGGAAAGGAAGGAAGGAAACAGGGAGGGAGAATATTAAGAGAATATAAGAGCTTTGGCAGTACAGTGGTCTAAGGCACCCTGTTATTAAGACCAGCTGCCTGCAATTACTGCAGGTTCGAATCTCGCCAAGGCTCAAGGTTGACTCAGCCTTCCATCCTCTCTAAGGTAGGTGAAATGAGGACCCAGTTTGTGGGGGCAATAAGCTGACTTTGTATAAATATACAAAAAGGATGAAGGCTATTGCTTAGCGCATTGTAAGCCGCCCTGAGTCTCCGGAGAAGGGCGGCATATAAATCAAATTAAAAAAAAAAAAAATGATCGTGAAAGAGAGGGAGGGAGGAAGGAAGGAGAAAGAATAATGAGTGAGAGGAAAGGAAGGAAGGAAAGAGGGAGGGAGAATATTGATCGTGAAAGAAAGGAAGGGAGGGAGGGAGGAAGGAAGGAAGGAGGAAAGAAGGAGAAAAAATAATGAGAGAAAAGGAAGGAAGGAAGGAGAGGGAGGAAGAATATTGATAGCGAATGAAAGAGCAAGAGGAAGGAAGGAGGAAGAGAAAGAAAGCTAACTAGCTAGCCACAAATAACTTCTACCTGAATCGGATATAACCCTTTTCTCCAATTGTGATCGTCACTGTCTCTTTGGCTAAATTTATTGAGAAGAAGACAATTGGGGAGGGGGCTTTAAAGAATTCCAGCCACGGAACTGTTTCCTATCTGCAACCGCTCGACCTCCAATTGCATAAAGATGGAACCTTCCCTCATTTCTTTCTTGCTGCCTTTTTTTTTTTGGACCCTGCAAAAATTGGGAGGTCTTTTCAGTGATAACGCAGGAGTTGATGGCTGATAGTTTATTGCCCTGTTTCTTTGAATCTTGATGGGTCTGAGATGATGGCCTTCAGTGCGCCAGATATAAGCTTACCGTGGCTTAGTGGAATGTTTGAGCCCCACAAGTAGGCAGGGCTGTGGATATTTAGGGTTTTAAAGGTTAAAACCACCCCTTTGCATTGTGCTAGGGTTAGTCACCAATGCAGCCCCAAGAGTCTGACGTGACCTGATCCTTCAAATATGTGGCAATTGATATATTCTCACTGCCACTGTTTGCACCAACTGAAGCTTCTTAGATACCCTTCTGGAGCCACCTCTTCTTCTCCGGTGAACAGAAAGCTGGATCTGTGGGGCCTTTGGCACTTTCAGCCCTGCTGAAAAGCGAAAAAGTCGACGTGTCCCCACAAAGCAACATTTTGGCACTCAGGAAACAGAACCAAATGAGAGAGGTGTTGTCTCACCTCCCTGGAATGTTGTCTTCGTTTAACGACTCCATAATCCTTTACGGGGTGGAGTCCGGGCAACTGAATGGAGCTAGAAGAGTGTTTACTGGCCGGATGCCTTTCCTGACGCCAATGCGGAGTTTTGTTCAGCAGATATATTCTCATTGTGCCCAGAGAGAGAAATACCCGCCTCTAGCAATAGCACTTAGACTTATATACCGCTTTACAGCCCTCTCTAAGCGGTTTACAGAGTTAGCCTTTTGCCCCCAAACAATTTGAGTCCTCATTTTACCCACCTCAGAAGGACGGAAGGCCGAGTCAACCTTGACAGTGGTGGGTTCCTCCCGGTTCGGTCCGGTTCGGCTGAGCCGGTAGCAGTGACGATATGACATCACCGAACCGGTTCTCCACCACCACCCTCCCACACCCCCCACGTTATTCTTACCTTTTATTTGGTCCCACCCCCAATCTATTGCTGCCTCCTGAGTCCCAGCTGATGACTAGAGGGAAAAAAAACTGTTTAAACTCTTGCCGTGGGGCTTCAAAGGGCCGTCCTACAGCTGATCAGTGTTAAAAGCAAACAAATGAGTCGGGTCGTAAGTGCGAGGACTGGTCGTAAGTGCGAGGACCTTCCAGAAATGACTCTGACCAGCTAGCCACGCCCACCTAGTCACATGACCTCCAAGCCACACCCACAAAATAAGCCACGCCCACAGAACTGGTAGTAAAAAAATTTAGAACCCACCCCTGAACCTTGAGCCTGGTGAGATTCGAACTGCCAAATTGCAGGCAGCCGGCAGTCGGCAGAAGTAGCCTGCAGTACTGCACTCTAACCACTGCGCCACCACGGCTCTACCTCTAAGCCATCGCACCACTCCTTCTCATCTCCCTGGATGCCCACCCCAAATCCCATTGATTTAAAACAACAACAACAACAACAACAACAACACCCCTCCAGACCAAATGCTAACTCACAGTTTGATTCTTTTGGAACAATGTTTTGGCTTCGCTGATAATATACTGTTTTTCTTTCTCTGTCTCTTTCATCTGTCCCGTTGCCGACTGCCATGTTTTGGCTATTCGGAATATTTTGCGGTAAAGGCCAAGGACTTCTTGACGAGTGACTGGTGTCATCTGGAGAAAAAGAGAGAAGATTCCTGGGTGAACATTTGGAAAACAATCAAAGGGCTGTGAAAAAACAAAGGGCTCTCAAACAGATGGATATATTCACATTTTGTTCCATCAGTTTTCAAATATTTTTCCTGGCTCCATCCGCGAACATGGAAAAGATCCGGCAGAAATGGAGGGGACACCCCCCCCCCCCACAAAAAAACTATAATTATCTCTCAAATGTGGATAATAGCTACTTTTCCATGGGCTAAATTTAAGGCAAGAAAATACCCGGCTGATATCAGCATTTGTGAAAATATGCCCAGTTTTTCCTTAAAGATAAATAAACCACAAGAATCAAAAGCAGGATGTTGAGAAGGGGAACGACGAAAAAGGAGGAAAAAAAACCCCCCCAATTATAATAACCACAGAGTTGAAAAAGAGTGATCTGCGCAGAATTAAGATAGGGTTCATCTATGTATCAATGCCAACTTCAAAAGAGGTAGTCCTCGGCTTAACGACCACAACTGAGCCCAACATTTCTACTGCTAAGCAAGACGGTTGTTAAGTGAGCTTCGCCCCATTTCTTGCCATCGTTGTTAAGTGAATCACTGCAGTGGTGAAGCTAGTAACACGGTTGTTAAGTGAATTTGGCTTCCCCATGGACTTGGAAGGTCGCAAAATGGGATCGCATGACCCCGGGATACCGCAACTGTCATAAATATGAGTCAGTTGGCAAGCGCCCGAATGACCACGGAGATGCTGCAAAATTCACTTAACGACTGTCTCGCTTAGCAATGGAAATTTTGGGCTCAATTGTGGTCGTAAATTGAGGACTACCCGTTATCAGCTTCCGTCTTCCCTCAGAGTGATAGTGATGGTGGAAACTATGGAGGACACCATCTTGTTGGACGCCAATGCTTAAAACATGCTTTCCGTTTGCACCCAAGGCACGGCGAGTCCAAGCTAGCATAGACGCATGCAGAAACCAAGCCTCACTCAAAAATGCTGGACAAATCCATCTTTTTTGTTTTTCTTTTCCCGGTGAACAAAAGCAACGTCTGTTGTCCAGGACTGCTGAGCTTGCCACGGCAAATCATCCTTGTAAACGAAATATTGTGGTTGCGTTGTTCACGATTTCAGTTCTGCCCCCGATGAGCACAATGTTCTCTTTTCTTAAGTGTTCTCAAGGAAAATTATTGATGGCCTGTTAGGGAAGGGTTGGCAAAGCTTTCACTGGGTCATATGCTAAATCATGTTTTAACACTGGTTTACTAAATAAATTGCAATTTGGCTCGGGACACAGAAGATGGATTCGATCTGTCTGTACTTCTCTATCATCTACCCCCTCCTCTCTTTCTCTCTCTCTTTTTTTAAAAATTTGATTTATATGCCGCCCTTCTCCGGAGACTCAGGGCGGCTTACAATGCGTTAAGCAATAGCCTTCATACTTCTGTATATTTTATACAAAGTCAGCTTATTGCCCCCACAATCTGGGTCCTCATTTAACCTACCTTAGAAAGGATGGAAGGCTGAGTCAACCTTGAGCCTGGTGAGATTCGAACTTACAGTAATTGTAAACAGCTGGTGTTAATCACAATGCTATCAGTCTGCTGAGCCACCAGGCTTCTCTCTCTCTCTCATTCGGCTTTCTTTCTATATCTCTGTATCAGGTCAGTCTGCCTGTTTATCTGTCTTTCTATCATATTTATCATCATATTTATATGTGTAATAAATTATTTAAGGCCAATAAAGCACATTATCATTCTTTCTATGTATCAGATCAGTCTGCCTGTTTATCTGTCTTTCTATCATATTTATCATCATATTTATATGTGTAATAAGTTATTAAGCTAAAGTCAGTAAAGCACATTCTCATTCTCTCTTCTCTCTTCCTATATCTGTGTATCAGACATACACATAAAGCACATTATAGTTTATTGTAAAAAACCAACCAGCATTGGAGCTTTGTTCTTTTTAACAATTGATGAATTGCGAATTCAGTTCTCCCAGCAATCCTAATAAGGAAAAATAACATTTATCGTACCTTCTCCTGCAAAAAAAAAAAAAGCATCTTAAAAGTCACAGGAGACATCTAAGCTGGGTTTAACAAAGAGAGCAAGCTCGTTTTAGGAAGCATTCCTTACCACCAAGGATATCTTGATAGCTGCCTCTTTATCCCTCCCAAATCCCGCACAGAAGAATTATATTGTCAGGGTAGGCAGGCAAAGGAATAAACCAGGTGCCCAATCTTCACGTCTGCTTAACTGACTCCGTTTGAAAAGGCACCCCATTTTGTTGTCTTCGGAACTAAATTATAACATTTAGCTGAAGTAATGACCCTCAATTGTTGTGCAGCTGGGAAAGGTGACAGATGGGTGTGTGTGTGTTTTTAATGGCATGGTGCATTTAGCCGCAGAAAAGAAATCTCATTTGGTCAGATTCATCCCTCAAAAGTGATTTGAGAGCCACTTCCTAACTAACTAAGCTAAACCAGCTAGCGGTACTCGAACACGCTTGCAAATGGATCATAAGCTTCCTAACAGACAGGAAGCAGCAGGTGAAGCTAAGCAGAATCACATCAGATACCTGCACAATTAGCACAGGGATCCCCCAAGGCTGTGTGCTCTCCCCACTTCTCTCTCGATACCAATGACTGCATCTCAAACGATCCATCTGTTAAACTACTGAAGTTCGCAGATGACCCAACAGTGATGGGTCTCATTCGAGACAACGATGAATCCGCATACAGACGGGAGGTTGAACAACTAGCCTCGTGGTGCGACCGGAACAATCTGGAACTGAACACATTCAAAACCGTAGAAATGGTGGTGGACTTTAGGAGAAACCCTCCCATACTACCACCTCTCACAATACTAGACAACACAGTATCAACAGTAGAGACCTTCAAATTTCTAGGTTCTACCATCTCATGACCTAAAATGGACACCCAACATCAAAAACGTCATCAAAAAAGCACAACAAAGAATGTTCTTTCTGCGCCAACTCAGGAAGCTCAAACTGCCCAAGGAGCTGCTAATCCAGTTCTACAGAGGAATTATGGAGTCTGTCGTCTGCACCTCCATAACTGTCTGGTTGGGTTCTGCAACCCTACAAGAGAGACACAGACTTCAGAGGATAATTAGAACTGCAGAAAAAACAATGGCTACCAACCTGCCTTCCATTGAGGACCTGTATACTGCACGAGTCAAAAAGAGGGCTGGGAAAATATTTACAGACCCCTCGCATCCTGGACATAAACTGTTTCAACTCCTACCCTCAAAACGACACTATAGAGCACTGCACCCCAGAACAACTAGACACAAGAACAGTTTTTCCCCGAACGCCATCACTCTGCTAAACACATAATTCCCTCAACACTGTCAAACTAGTTACTAAGTCTGCATTACTATTAACCTTCTTATCGTTCCTATCACCCATCTCCTCCCTCTTATGACTGTATGACTATAATCTTGTTACTGGTATCCTTAAAATTTATATTGACTGTTTCCCTATGATTATCATTAAGTTTTGTACCTTATGATTCTTGACGAATGTATCTTGTCTTTTTATGTACACTAAGAGTGTGTGCACCAAGACAAATTCCTTGTGTGTCCATTCACACTTGGCCAATAAAGAATTCTGTTCTGTTCTGTTCTATGACATTGATATGGGTATGGATATGGGAACTGGGTATGTCTAGTTTAATGCAAAGAAGGACTAGGAGGGACATGACAGCAGTCTTCCAATATCTCAGGGGCTGCCCCAAAGAAGAGGGAGTCAAGCTATTCTCCAAAGCACCTGAAGGAAAGACAAGAAGCAATGGGTGGAAACTCATCAAGGAGAGAAGCAACTTAGAAGTAAGGAGAAATTTCCTGACAGTGAGAACAATTCATCAGTAGAACAACTTGTCTCCAGAAGTTGTGGATGCTCCAACACTGGAAGTTTTTTAAGAAGATGTTGGATAACCATTTGTCTGAAGTGGTGTAGGGTTTCCTGCCTGGGCAGGGGGTTGGACTAGAAGACCTCCAAGGTCCCTTCCAACTCTGTTATTCTAAATTTGATGGGAAGGTGAGTGGGAAGACTTGAAAAGATTACTTCACTCTCGGACAGCTCACTTGGCCCAGGGAAAATTTTGACATTTTTTCTTTGGAGAATGGGTAAGTTGGTATATTAGCACAGGGAGCAGAAGGACATGTAGTCCTTGACTTACAATGCTACTATAGTCCAGGGGTCCCCAACTCCCGGTCTGTAGACCAGCATCTGCGGCATGCCAGCAACCGGGCCACAAAAGCAAGTGAAGCCCCATCCGTGGGATGCAGCCACACACCCTCCGGTCCACGGAAAAACCTTTCTCCATGGAACGGGTCCCTGGGGCCCAAAAGGTTGGGGGCCGCTATGCTTGTCCATCAGCTAAATTGATTTCCCCAGTTTCAGGACTGTAACATCTTCTCTTGAAACTTCTGAGTTTCCTCTTTTAAGCCCATTGCCCTCGTCTGTCGAGGCAAAGAGATGCCCAAAAATACATCACTCAACATAAAAAAAACCCATTTCTTATTCATCTTTTGGCTTACAAGCCAGTTTTAGAGGAAATCTCTAGGTTTTCACTTCCTTCTTTCTTTACAAATAATGGGGGGGAAAAGCCCCAGGGCAGTTCCAAGTTGCTGTACGTGAGATATTTGGACTGGGTTTCTCTTAAAGAAACAAAACAGTTTATATCCAATGCCCCATAAAAGGTAAAGGTAAAGGTTCCCTTCGCACATATGTGCTAGTCGTTCCTGACTCTAGGGGGCGGTGCTCATCTCCGTTTCAAAGCCGAAGAGCCAGCGCTGTCCGAAGACGTCTCCGTGGTCATGTGGCCGCCATGACTCAATGCCAAAGGCACACGGAACGCTGTTCCCTTCCCACCGAAGATGGTCCCTATTTTTCTACTTGCATTTTTTACGTGCTTTCGAACTGCTAGGTTGGCAGAAGCTGGGACAAGTCATGGGAGCTCACCCCGTTACGCGGCACTCGGGATTCAAACCACTGAACTGCCGACCTTCTGATCGACAAACTCAGCGTCTTAGGTACTGAGCCACCGTGTCCCTTCATTGATTGACTACATTGATTGACTACATGCCATCAATTCATTGTTGACTCTTAGCACCTATAGAGATAAATTTTTCTCCAGGATGGTTTGTCCTTCACCTGTTCCTTCGCTTCTTTCAATGGTGCCCATATCATCACCATAATTGAGTCTTTCTACCTTGGTGGTTGTCCCAGTGGTGGGATTGAACCGGTGTAAAAACTGGTTCGTTTCACGAGCGCAGTACATTTCAAAATAGCTCTAAACCTTACCTTCTACTGCAGCCCCAGTCCCTATTTTTCTACTTGCATTTTTTACCTGCTTTCGAACTGCTAGGTTGGCAGAAGCCGGGACAAGTCACGGGAGCTCACCCCGTTACGCGGCGCTAGGGATTCGAACCGCTGAACTGCCGACCTTTCAATCAACAAGCTCAGCGTCTTAGCCACTGAGCCACCATGTCCCTTTACAATGCCCCATATGGGATACTAAAAAAAAAAAAAAACCATTGGATTTGCAACCGCCTCCAGCAATAAAATTCACGATGCGCTGATGGATTTATACTGTAGCCAAATAAAAAAACGATGAGTAAAACTGAGCAATTTGTCTCCAGGGTTTTTTTTTTTTTTCCTTTTTCTTCATGGAGTTCATGTTTTGTGCTTTCCTGCTACCTATGGCTTTGATTGGAGGCAACTGAGCCCATTGAAGAATTATATGGTGGTTTGTGGGCTGCAGCCAGAAAACCACAGCAAGCAATACAGTTCTTTGAACGTGGGTTGTTTCTTCAAAGTCTAGACTATCTTTTGAGGCAAACACGTGGGTGGGCTCTTGAATGCAATGCCTTTCAAACTCCTGTCTCTAAATTGCTGCTTCTGTATAATTTCATTACGGCATTGATTAACACGGTGTCTGTCTATGAATGACTGGCTCCTGCCAATCAGCATCTGGTACCAGCTTCGAAGATTAATAAACTTCATTATATGCTTATGGAACCTCATACTCTGCAGTTTTGGTTCCTCTAGATACAATGGCCATATTTTCCTGGAAAAAAATAAAAGAACTTGAAAAAGGGGCAAATCTGAAGGAGATTTGTAAGGATTTAAAAAAAAAAGTTTATAACTTTCTTTTGCAAAGAAAAATTGAAGAGCTGAGCCGAGAAAAACAAAAATGGATATTTGAATAAAGTGATATACTTATTTTAAAAAGGCAACTCAATGTCTGTGTTTTTCCTACGAGTGCGAAAAGACTGTGCATTAAATGGTACCAACGGGAGAAATTAAATTTCCCAATTTTATTTTTTTTTTAAATTTTGATTTATATGCCGCCCTTCTCCGGAGACTCAGGGCGGCTTACAATGCGCTAAGCAATATTAATATAATATAATATAATATAATATAATATAATATAATATAATATAATATAATATAATATAATATAATATAATATAATATAATATAATATAATATAATATAATATAATAAATATAATAATATAATATAATATAATATAATATAATATAATATAATATAATATAATATAATATAATATAATATTAAATAAAGGACAACAGTAAGTTTTTGAAAAAAATACTATCTAAAGGGCAGGGGTTCCCCCCCCCCCGAAAGAACTAGCTTTTATAATAAAGGAAATATCGTCACTGTACCATACATGATGAATTTGGGTCTCTTCTCTTCCTACAATGACTGTTGTCATTATTTGGGTGGGTCGTAGGACGGAGAATATACAAATTTTCTTTTACATAAAACCCGTATCTTTCTTATTTTATGACAAAATAAAACCTGTTTAAAGGCTTTTTACCAGGGATTTAGATTCGACCTTCAGCAGTCTGAAGCCCCGCCCCTTAGTCTTCAGCCCCCACCCCTGCAATGAGGCCCCACCCCCAGCTCTAAAGCTCCTCCTCCAGGATGAGAAGCATATCCATCCATCCATCCCTACCTACCTAACCAAATAAAATAAAATAAAATAAAATAAAATAAAATAAAATAAAATAAAATAAAATAAAATAAAATAAAATAAAATAAAATATAAATATAAAAAATAAATCTTATTGCTAAGGAAACTCATGAATGCTTCCAGCAGGGATACACTAATATAATATAATATAATATAATATAATAAATATAATAAAATATAATAAAATATAATATAATATAATATAATATAATATAATATAATATAATACAATATAATAATAAATAAATAAATGAGTCCTAGACTAATTTAGTTCAGGTCTCATTGACAGCACTGACGTCATCTTGCCACCCTGTAGCGCCCCCTATCGGAGAGGGCAAAAAAAATTCAACGCATGCGCTGCTGCTCTCTGACGGTCCCGCTTAGAGCCGTGTGGACGATACCAATATAGATGCAGACGGGGGGGGGGGTGTCACCTCTGCCGTGCCTCCTCTTTTCGGGATGTCTTTGGGACCGACAGACGCTCCTCTCTCCTTCTCTCTCACCTTTTCGGATTCACCTGCAGAGCTAGACACTTTTGATCCCAACACACAACACACACATACGGACCCGGAGGATACAGTTCCCCCCCTCAACATAAATATTCGCCCTCACTCACCTCCGCAAGACGACGAAAACGAGGGGGAGGGGGGGGAAAAAAAAAAGAGCGCTCCCCAAAAGCCAGCCCTCAAAGTGCCCTTACGCTGCGCGCGGCGTCAGAGCGCGCGTGCGGGAGCGCGTCCTACGTCACCGCGCCGCCAGCTGACTCCCTCTCACTCCTTCCCTCCCTCCCTCTTTGCGCGAAGTAGGCCCCACCCCCCGGAAGTGATGCAGGAGGCTGAGCCCGAGTGGGCGCTCTGGTCGCTTTGGAGGAGAGCTGGTGGCGGAGAGGAGGGTAAGCGAAAATTGGACCCTCTCTCTTCCCGTCCGAATCGGGGTTGGTTGGTTGTGTGGAGGGGGGGGCAGCAACCGAATGCCCCGTTCGCCACCATTCCCCCCCCCACACCGACCCCTCCCTCATTCCCCTCAGCAACGGCCACCCCACCTTTCTGGGAGGAGTGAGGGGGGGGGGTCCTTTGGGGAAGGAGAGAGGAGGAGAAGGGAGGGGGGGCTTATTTGGGGAAGGTGTGTGTGTGTGTGGGGGGGAAGGTTCCTTCTGAGGGGAGACCTTGTGGACCCCCCCCCTCCTTCCCTCAAGGACGACTACATGGAGGGGACCCTCACCCAACGGTGAGGCATGTGAGTATCCTCCCCCCCTCCCCTCACGCGACCCAGGAATGGGGAGGAGGGGGAGGGTCTCCTCCCCTGCCTTACAATGGCCTCTCTCTTTTTTTTTTTTGCAGACCATCCTGATCCTCCTCGTGCCTTGTGATGGCTTGGTCGTTGCCTGGAAAGGATCGCTGAGGTGAGTTCGGTTGGCGGGGAGAGGCTGGGGGGGAGGGGAAGGGAGAGACCCTCTTGAGGACATGTTGCCTTTGCTCTGGGGGTTGTTTTCCTGGGAGAGGTAAAGTGCCCAGGCCGAGGCCTTTGGTTGGCTTTTGGCCAGCGCTGGACTTTTCTAACTAGGGCCATCCTGGGAGCGGTTCCAGCCCATAATAATACCGAGCAGAGCCGGCGTTCGTTCGTTCAGGGTGCTTTAAAATCCTGGTTATGGGATTCTGCCTTTTTCTGCATTAATCCAATCGAGTGTCCAGATGGCTCTAATTCACACTGGGTGTTAAAATGTGTCAGTCTATCTTATATCTATATCAAATATCTATCTATCTATCATCTATCTATCTATCTATCTATCTATCTATCTATCTATCTATCTATCTATCTATCTATCTTCTATCTATATGTGTCAGTCTATCTTATATCTATATCAAATATCTATCTATCTATCTATCTTCTATCTTCTATCTATGTGTCAGTCTATCTTATATCTATATCTAGTATCTATCTATCTATCTATCTATCTATCTATCTATCTATCTATCTATCTACTATCTATCTTCTATCTATATGTGTCAGTCTATCTTATATCTATATCAAATATCTATCTATCTATCTATCTTCTATCTTCTATCTATGTGTCAGTCTATCTTATATCTATATCAAGTATCTATCTATCTATCTATCTATCTATCTATCTTCTATCTATATGTGTCAGTCTATCTTATATCTATATCAAATATCTATCTATCTATCTATCTTCTACTATCTATGTGTCAGTCTATCTTATATCTATATCAAGTATCTATCTATCTATCTTCTATCTATGTGTCAGTCTATCTTATATCTATATCAAGTATCTATATATCTCTGTCTCTTGTCTGTCTGTCTCTCCTTATCATCTGCCTATATCTGTATTTCTATCATCTATTTCTTTCTCCTTGCTATCTCTCTCTATATCATCTACATCTAATCTATCATCTATCTACCATCTGCTATCTATCATCTCTCTTTCTCTCCTATTTTATCTCTGCCTCTCTCTCTCTCTCCTCTGTACATATCTATCTCAATTCTCTGTCTGTCTGTCTATCTATCTATCTATCTATCTATCTATCTATCTATCTATCTATCTATCTCTGTCATCTATCATCTATATCTATTTTATTTCTCTGTCTCTCTCTGTACATATCTATCTCAGTCTATCCTGATCTGTCTATATCTCTGTCATCTATATCTGTTATCTGTCATCTATCTGTCATTATTTTATCTCTCTCTCTGTGTACATATCTATCAATCTATCTCGATCTGTCTATATCTCTGCCATCTATATCTGTCTGTCATCTATCTATCCTGTCTGTCTGTCTGTCTATCTATTTTATCTCTCTCTGGGTGTGTACATATCTATCTCAGTCTATTTCGATCTGTCTGTCTGTCTATCTATCTATCTATCTATCTATCTATCTATCTATCTATCTATCTATCTATCATCTACTCTAGCGCGTTGTGCAAATGGAATTGGGGAGTTGTAAGTGGGTTGTGTATGTGTATTTCTATACCAGCCTGGCTTCAGGGTTTGGGAGTGGGAGGGACTGGAAGTGAAGAGGGCATCAGCGGGATAAGAATCATCTCATTGTCGCAAACAGATTGCATCCTGGTGAGGCTTGAGCCGACTGTGCCTGTCTTCCTTGGAAGGGCGGGGACTGGTTAACCTGGTTGATCCTCAGAGACTTTGAGGATTGTTGAATCCTCTGGGGAACTAGATAGTGATCCTGACAACATCCTGGTTTCGTTGTGGCACTTTTGAACCGAGAAGAGTTGTTGAGGCTTTCACTCTGGAGAGCTGTTTCTGTGAGCCCAGATTGAAGGCAAATGAATTGACGGATGACTTAAGGCACAGAAGTATGAATTTTGCAACACATCTGACTGGGCACAGATCAAGGTCCATTTATGTGTAGCTCTGATGCCAGCGATGAGAATTTATTTCTCCATCATTGTTGTGTCTTAAGTGAACTGCCCAGCAGAGCTTTCTCAACTGCTGGAGACTCTACTTGGAGATCAATTTGAGGCAGAACTGACTAAATTACTGGGAATAGGTTTGGGAAGACCTTTGCCTACAAAATCCCTTGTATGTGCTTCAAATTAGGTAGTGATTTTTTTGAAGAGCTTGTTGAATTATGGAGGTGCCATCTGGTCAGAGTTTATGAGATCCCTTTAAATTATATTATTATGGCCTCAGGAAGAAGACGGCGATACTTGTCCAGCTCTGCTGATGCTTTTTTAGATTTTTGTCCTTAGTTGCTCTAATTGGATAGATCCCAGGAAGGGACAGTACCTATTTATGTTCATCTTGGAACAGGTGGTAATGTAGAAATTTTTTTTTTTGCAAGAGGGCTTCCCTGGATCTTGAAATTTCGGGTAATTATCACTAAGTTGCAAGTTTTGGTCATACATACTAGATAAGAGGGTGGCCTTTGAACTGCTGGGAATTTCTTAGAAATAAATTCGACTTGAAAAGAAATTAATTATCTGGATATCCTGACCTGGATGTAACGGTATAAAAGCCCCAGTTATTCTGAGTGGTGGCTTCGCCAGGGGAAAAGGGGGGTGGATTCCTTGGTGATATTTACCACCATTGATCATGGGATACTGCTGGAGATTAATGAGCTAATTATTTTTAAAGTTCTGTGTTACAGTAGCTTCAATTCACTAGGGAATTGTGGTGGAAAATTTCTGCTTGGCTTCATGATCGCTTTGTAAAAAAAAAACAAACCCCACCAGTGGTGTTGTTTTTGTCTTATTCTTCTGTGTCTGTGCTGGAAACTGCATAACGCCAGCCGTTGAAGCAGCGATCCCCAACCTTTCTGGTACCAGGGACCGGTTTCGTGGAAGACAATTTTTCCACGGACCCCGGGTGAGAGGGGAGGGAAGAGGAGGGGCTCACAGCCTAGATCAGTGATGGCGAACCTTTTCAGCACCAAGTGCCCAAACCTGAACCCACGTGCATGTGGAGTACCGGAAACCCGAAGACCAGCTGGCAGGTGTGTGCATACCTGCTTTTTTGGCTGTTTTGGGCCGTTTTGGGGGCCATTTTTGGGGCATTTTCAGGGTGTTTTTCTGTGCCATTTTCCAGGCGTTTTTCAGGCTGAAAAATGGCCCGAAAGTGACCTGGAAAATGGCCTGAAAAATGGTCTAAAAACGGCCCTGAGAATGGCCTGAAAAAGACCTGAAAAAGCCCCCCAAAATGGCCCAAAACAGCCAAAAAACAGGCATGCGCTCACCACCAGCTGGTCTTCAGGTTTGTAGCGCGCATGCACTTGAGTTCCAGTTTGGGCACTCAAGGTTGTGCACATCGGAAACCAGAAGAGCCGCTGGTGATGGCACCTGTGCCCACAGAGAGAGCTCTGCGTGCCACTTCTGGCACGCGTGCCATAGGTTCGCCATCACGGACCTAGATCCTGGGCACACACATTCTTTTTTTTTTTTTTAATTTGATTTATATGCCGCCCTTCTCCGGAGACTCAGGGCGGCTTACGATGTGTTAAGCAATAGCCTTCATCCTTTTGTATATTTATACAAAGTCAGCTTATTGCCCCCACAAACTGGGTCCTCATTTAACCTATCTTAGAAAGGATGGAAGGCTGAGTCAACCTTGAGCCTGGAGAGATTCTTGCATGCCCACCCCTCACCTCCAGCTGTGCAGCCTGGACACGAAGTGGTCCATGGACCAGGGGTTGGCAACCCCTGCATTAAAGCATCAGACAGTCTTTTCTGTACGTTATAGGTTAGTCTGTAAAATCCTTCCTGGCTTAATGTCTGGGGAGATTCTCAGTCATCCAGGTCATGGTTGACTTCAAGGAAAAAAAGCCCCTTTGGGACTTTCATGGCTTAGCATCCAAATACTGAAAAGGTGGCCTTTCTCAATGGCAGTTAACCTGGGCACCAAGATCAGTTGGGGAGGCGCCTTGCTTATGGTCCCATTGATAAGTTCAGTGATGACGACGACCAGGGCCTGTGTGATTCTTTTGTAAAATGGGAGGGATGACCTAGAACAGACTCCCGGGCTGGATGCGTCACATGCTGGCCACGCCCGGTTTAGCAACCGGGGGGGGGAGTCCCGATATATCACCTGACACCGCCATGACGACGTGAGTTTGACACCCCTGACCTAGAAGAAGAGTTAATCATAACAGCTTTGAAGGGAGAAGAAAGGCAAATGCCATTCTCTCCCTCCTTCCAGCCTCTGTATATGTTGGACTACAACGCCCATCATCTTTAGCCAGCATGGGCTATGGTGGCTGGGAAATAATGGGGGCTCTAACAAGGTCTGGACCAGATGTTGAAGCATCAGCATAGAATCCTATGGATACGTGTTGACTGGGAGGGAAAAAAAAAATCTTTAAAATCCCAGCTCTTTCCCAATTCAGCTCTTCTGCTATCTTGTGATTTTTTTTTTTTTTTAAAAAAAGCTTTTCTTCCCCTGCCCCAATCCTTTAGAATAAATGTTCCACTTTGGAGCCCAACCCTATCCATGTTTCATCAAAAGGAAGGGTTGCTAAATTTGAAGGGGGGTTATTGATGGGTAAATATGGGATATTGTCTGGGGCTTTGAAACTGTCCAAATAGAAGCTATTGTTTCAGTTACTCCAGTGTGTTCAGAGGAGGAATCAACGTTCTCATAGGTATATAACTCTATTTCTCGAAGATTTTTGGAATACCGTATGCCAGGGGTTCTCAATCTGTGGTCCACAGATCTCTTCAAGCAAAGGCTTGAAGAAATATTATGATTTAAATCTTGGTAGTCCATGGCCACAAAATATATTTAAAGGGAGTCCATGTTGAAGAAAACATTGAGAACCATTGCTGTAAAAATCCATCTCATCCTGTGCACCCTTTTTTTTTTAAACTATTACCATTACCAGCAGACGGTACAGGACAAATAGGCTGAAAAACAGCTTCTATCCCAGAGCAGTAACTATTCTATTGAATTCTACGGCATAGTGCAATATTAATGCAGTATCAGGGGTTTTCAATTCAATTGCATAGAATGTGAAGGATGTGTGTTTTTGTTTTATTTTTATAGTTTTCTTATGTATGACGTGCACTGAAGATGCCATTTAATTTCGTTGCGCAAGGTGCAATGACAAAGTAAATTAAAAACTGTATGCTATTCATAGGGAAATGGAAGGGATATTGGGCTTCTTCCTATTAAAATGGAAGTTAGAGCTGCCATTTAATATGTGATGATGATGATGATGATGATGATGATGATGATGATGATGATGATGATGATGATGATAATCATGATGTTATCCGTTTAGTCATGTCCGATTCTTGGTGATTTTATGGGCCAAGTCTCTCCACATCTTCCGATCTTGCACTATTTCTTCGAGTTGTTCTTGGCTCTGGCTGGTGTTCTTTTAAAACGTAAATAATTATTTTTTTTTACTTGAGATCTATCCTTCTCTTACACACATATTGAATGATGAGGTTGACAAGGATGTTTTTTCCTTCTCATTCCCTACACAAGCATTTGTGAATATTGTACTCTGAGTCAACAAAGAGAAAACTAGGAAATCACAATTTTTGTTCTAGAAGAGAGACCACTAAGATTCTCCTACCCCCACCCCTGTTTCCCCTCTCCCTCTGGGTTATGCCTTTCTCTTCCTACTGGTTGAACCCCAGTTTCCTTCCCCTGCCTTTCGAAAGCCAGTTTAAGGGCTGCCAGAAGAGCTTCCATATCCAAAGGCAGCGTACCGGCATAGACTATGGTTCGCATGCTGCAGTTCATTACGAGGAGCAGATGCTGTGGATCAGATGAACTTTTAATTTAGGGCTGTTGCTCTTGTGGCCTTGAGGATTGCTCCATTCAGGGAGGAGAAGAGTGGCCTTCCAGATGTTGCAAGGCCATCTGTTTTGCCATGGACCATTTTAAATGGGGCTTTGGGATGTTAGGAGTTCAGCAGGATCTAGGAACTCGGTTTCCCCAGCCGTGGCAGCTGCTATGCTCATGTTTTAAGCATTGTTGTGGATACGATGGGGGAAAAAAAAATGGGGGAATTCCCTCTCCGTGCACTTCTGGGTGAATAACACGATCTATCATTACAGGTAGTCCTCATGTTATGATTATTATTGCGCCCCAATTTTTTGTTGCTAAGCGAGTCAGTTCTTAAGTGAGGGTTACCACATTTTACGACCTTTTCTTGCCAGCGTTGTAAAGTGAATCGCTGCAGTTGATAAGTTAGTCACCCGGTTGTTGAGTGAATCTGGCTTCCCCCATGGACTTGGCTCATGGTCGCAAAAGGGGGGGGGGAACGCTGCCACCGTCATAAATACAAACCGGTTGCCAAGCGTCCCGAATTTTTGATCAGCTGACCACGGGGTTGCTGTAACGGAAGTGGGAAAAACGGTCATCGGTCCCTTTTTTTTCAGTGCCGTCGTAACTTTGAACCGTCACTAAGCGAACTGTTGTAAGTCAAAGACGGCTTTGGATCGATTCATAGGAAAAGTGGAGAAAATCTGTGGCCTCTCCCCTCCTTTCCCCCCTCCCCCTCCCAGAATTTTCTGGGTAGAAACATGCAAATCAAATGCAACATTCCAATGTAGCTTGCTTTTCCAGTCATTATTTATAGTCTCTTCCTATCTGAAGGGTGTGGAAGCCGCATTTTAAAAAACAACAACAACAACACACACAACACCCTGCCCCCAAGAGGCCCTGGTGTTCATGTGAGTAATGAGTTCAGAGGTGTTTTTGTGCAGTGATTGTTCTGTTTTGTGCAGTGGCTGCTCTCTCTCTATACAACACAATTGTTTGCGAAATCCTGGCCTTCTTAGCTTAAATGTTAGAGCCAGGCAGAGCCCAGTGTGGTCTGTCCCAGAACGTTCTACATTTAAAGGTCCCAATTTCCATCCGTCAGTCGTCAGCAATTGAGTTTAAAACATGCTTGGGATAAAACGCATCATCCTGAAATTAAAAAAACAATAAATCTCAAAAGGTCAGGCTCGATGGATCACCAGGTCTTTTTCTTTTTTTTGGGCCATCAGTTTTCGAAGTTTCGAAATATCGTTCACTCGATTTCCGTTTGTTCTTTTTAAGCCACGAAACCTATTAGAACCATACCTAAGAATTTCCTCCTTTTTTAAAAAAGGGAGACCATGAAGTTATCAAGAACACCCGCTCCTTGGGAGGGGGGGGAAAAAATTAGGAGACGGTTAGTTGAAAAAACTAACTTTTGCGACGTTCTAAAAACAACATTGTAAAGCCTTGGTGCAAGTTAATTTTTGGTGGCGGGGAGAAGTTTCCCTTTCATGTGAAACGGGCAACAATTGCAGCAAGCAGTGGTTAAGCAAATATTAATGGAAAGATATTTTTCTCCTGCAGCTAGCATTGTGGGGAAAAAAAAAAAAACATTTTCACTCTGGGTAGTTTTGTGAAACAATGGACGCTCTGTCTCTTTTCCAGTATGGCTCTGGATTCCAGTGGATGATTGTCCCTTAAATTCTTTAAATACACTTGAGAACCACTGAAAAAAAATTCATGGAAGCTTTCTGTTCTTCCTCAGTTGCCTTCATCCTTTAGAAAGTCAGGCAGCTCCATCTGTTAGGAAACGGCTTTCCGTGAGTTCTTTTAAGAGACCTACGTACAGGTAGCAGGTACAACCACAATCGAGCCCAAGATTTATGTCGCTAACTGAAACATATGTTAAGTGAGTTTGCCCCCTTGCCACAGCTGTTCATTGCATTTCTTAAGTTAGTGACCCGGTTGTTAAGTGAATCTGGCTTTCCCATGGACTTTGCTTGTCAGAAGGTTGCAAAATGGGATCCCGTGACCTCCGGGATACTGCAGCCGTCATAAAGACGAGTCGGTTGCCAAGTGTCCAAATTTCGATCACATAACCACGGGGATGCTGCAACCGTCGTTAAGTGTGGAGAATGGTCCTAAGTTGCTTTTTTCAGTGCCGTTGTAACTTTGAACGGTCACTGAATGAACTGTTGTAAATTGAGGATTACCTTTAATGGGGATGTTATGTAGAGCAAGGAGAATTGAGGACGAAAAGCTTAATTAAGATTAATTTGGATATAACTAGAATTAAACTGGATGGGTCCAACTCAGGGGTGAAATCCAGCAGGTTCTGACAGGTTCTAGAGAACTGGTAGCGGAAATTTTGAGTAGTTGGGAAAACCGGCAAATACCACTTCTGGCTGGCCCCAGAGTGGGATAGGAACGGAGATTTTGCAATATCCTTCCCCCAGGAGTGGGGAGGCAATGGGGATTTTGCAGTATCCTTCCCCTGCCACGCCCACCAAGTCACGCCCACAGAACCGGTAGTAAAAATATTTGGATTTCACCACTGGTCCAACTTCTGGATAGACGTATATAAACGGTTCATTGAGTTAATAAAATTAAGAAGAAAAAGTACATAGTCCTTGTAGGTGGGCTCTTTTGCAACATTATACAACACAAGATAAGGGCCAAATATTTGAGATTACAATGCCATTGCTTTGGCTGGCTATATTTCTATGAATCAAGCCTAGCACGCAGGGATCACCCATTGTTTTTAAGTCTTAATCTATAGTTTACAAACCTCTTGTCTGGATTTATGCAACAAGCTAAGCGAAAGCCGAGCGAATCCCATTATGGGGTTGCAGCCCAGAAACCCAACAGCAGAGTTTTTAACAGCATTGTGCTGAGAGGTGTGTCTGATGCTTCCTTGAGCATTTTTGGAAGAGGCCAAAGCCAGCTGAAACCACAACATGCAAATTAATGTAGCTGTTGGGAAAACTGCTCCTTTGAAAGGTGCAAAGCTACCCATAACTCTGCTCTTCTTTGGAACAAAGTAGAATTCTTCATTTGGCCAAGTGTGATTGGACACACACACACACACACACACACACACACGGGATTTGTCCTCGGTTCATAAGCTCTCAGTGTACATACAAGCAACAAATGATCATCATAATCGTAAATCACTTTTTAATTTGTCTGGGCCAAAATGGTTAAATTCGATTTTATCTGGTTTTTTTAAATTTTTTGTATCTCTGTATTTTATTGTTTGGCTGTTCACCGCCCTGAGTCCTTCGGGAGTAGGGCGGTATATAAATCAAATAAATTAAACTAAACTAAACTAAACTTTAAATCATAGATTACAACACTCATATTCCTAGGATACTAAATCAACATATATCATGATAGAATACTAAAAGCATAAATCATGAGATACAACAACAAAGTTATAGTCCTAAGAAGCTAAGGACATAGATACAGGGGTGGGCTGCTGGGAGTTTGCAGGGGTTCGGGAGAACCTCTAACTAAGATTCTGTGCAGTTCGGAGAACCCCCAAATCCCATTCCTGGCTGGTCCCACCCACCCCGCCCCACCCCTCCCAGGAGTCCCCACGCAGCCCATTTTGGATGCAGGTAAGTGTAGGGCACACGTGGAGGCTCAGGGAGGGCAAAAAATGGGCCTATCAGAAGTCTGGAAACGGGCCTGTTTTCAGCCTCCAGAGGGCCTCTGGAGCCTGGGGAGGCCATTTTCGCCCTCCTGGAGGCTCAAGGAAAGCCTCCGGAGCCCAGGGAGGGCAAAAAACACCCGCTCCGTGGTGCAGGAAGCCGACTAGGCCCCGCCCACCCAGCAACCAGGCAGAGAACCCCTTGGTAAAATTTTTAAGCCCCACCCCTGCATAGATAGTAGGAGAGGTGAGAAGGATAATAAATAATACAGCCTTACTAGGTGGTTTGACATCCCAGGGCATAAACCGTGTTGTTGGAATTAGTTGTTTATCAGAGTGATAGAGCACGGGGGGGGGGGGGAACTTACAATATTGTTTTAGAGAAGGGCCTTGGCTTCTCTGCATTTTCCATTTCGACATGGGCTCCAGCAATAATTTCTTTTTTTAAAAAAAAAACAAAACGAAAAACACGACACTGAGCAGGCTTTCAAGAATGCAGTGGTAAACAATCTTATTATGACATTTAGTCTTGGCTCTGGATTTGGAGAACATTCGTGTTTAAACTTGGGTTATTGGTTTCCCTCTCGTGTTCCAGGACAAGTGTTGTAGATTTTCTGGAGAATGTGAACTGGAAAATTTCCCAGATTGTTTTGGGCATTTTTTTTTTTAAAAACATCGTGTATCTTGAAGAAAGAAAAAAAACCCAGTCAGTCATAGTTAAGGACTGGAGCCGAATAAACACAATTTTTTAAAAGTTTAACCTTAGAATGGTTGTGATTGGTATAGTGATTCTTAATTTAAGACAGAGAGTGTATCGTTCTCTGGCATTGTTAAAATACAGATGATTCTTGATTTAAAAGCCGTTCGTTTAGTTACAAACAGCACTGAAAAATATGACCTTTTTTCACACTTACGACCATTGCAGCATCCCCATGGGGACAGATGTTCAAAACTGAGACCACCGACTCATATTTACAACCGTGTCCCAGGGTCATGCGATCCCCTTTAGCGACCTTCCGAGAAGCAAAGACAATGAGGTAGCCGGATTCATTTAACAACCGGGTCGCTCATTTAACAACGGCAAGGATTCACTTAACCAATGTGGCAGGAAAAATCAAAACGCAGTAAAATTCAACTTAGCCGCAGAAATTTTGGGCTCCATTGTGGGCGTAAATCGAGGAACTACCTGTATTATATCTCCATCCAATTTTACAGTTGTTACTGGCAGGAAATATTTGGAGCGTTCCCTCCTGGAAAACCTTTTGCGGAAAATTTTCCCCACCTTGTGTCCGTCGATGATAGCGGCCCAGACTCTATGATCTTTTGGGAGCCAACCTTCTAAAGCAAACAATAAAAGCTGATTTTTTTTTTCCCCCTGGGGTTTTCTTGTTTTTGCAGACCTGCTGACAACAGATTGCCCCCCCTGCCTTTTTTTGCTGGAGGATTTTCCAGGGAATATATTGTTCAGATCTGAAACAGGAAGCAGTGGTGGCGAACCAATGGCACACGTGCCAGAGGTGGCAGGCAGAGCTCTCTCTCTGGGCATACGAGCCGTTGCCCCAGCTCAGCTCCTCTGCGCAAGCGCCTCCTGCCAGCCAGTTGGTCTTTGGATCTCTGCCGCACATGCGCGGAGGGCACGCACGGATGGGCAGGGCACATACGGGGGGCTATGCTTGCATTTTTTTTTTTTAATTTGAGTTATATGCCGCCCTTCTCCGGAGACTCAGGGCGGCTTACAATGCGTTAAGCAATGCAAAAGCATTGCATTTTGTGGGTTCGTGCACACGCTTTGGGCACTCGAGCCTTGGTAGTACAGTGGTCTAAGGCACCCTGTTATTAAGAACAGCTGCCTGCAATCACTGCAGGTTCGAATCTCTCCAAGGCTCAAGGTTGACTCAGCCTTCCATCCTTTCTAAGGTAGGTAAATTGAGGACCCAGTTTGTGGGGGCAATAAGCTGACTTTGTATAAATATACAAAAGGATGAAGGCTATTGCTTAGCGCATTGTAAGCCGCCCTGAGTCTCCGGAGAAGGGCGGCATATAAATCAAATTAAAAAAAAAAAAAAAGTTTAGCCATCCCTGGGATAGAGGGTAGAACTGAGTAAATTTTCTGAATGTGCAAGCAGTCCTTGACATACGACGGCAATCGAGCCCCCAAATTTCTGTGGCTAAACCAGGCGCTTGTTTAAGTCAGCTGTGCCCCATTTTACAGCCTTTTTGGCTGCAGCTGTTAAGCCAATTGCTGCAGTCGTTAAACTGAATCGTGTGGTCATTAAACTAATCCAGCTTCCCTCATTGATTTTGTCCGAAGCCAGCTGGGAAGGTCGCAAATCGTGATCCCAGGATAGTTCAACCGTCATCAATACATGCCAGTGTACCAAACATCCGAATGTTTGATCACGTGACCATGGGGAAGCTGCAAGCGTCATGTGAAAATTTGCCCATCAGTCACTTTTTTCGGTGCCTTTGTAAATTTGAACGGTCACTAAACGAACGGTTGCAAGTCAAGGACTACCTGTAGAGCGCCTTCCTCTGCGCAGCCCGAAGAAAACGGTTTGTCCTTTTAAGTTTTTCATTTCCACAATACAACAAAGAAGAGAGATTGGCGATGGAATGGACAGATTACCGTGGCCTTCGCTGCGATTGGCGTTATAAGAAATAGGGAAGTTTCTGAATTATCGTTGAATTTTTTTTGTCCTCTATTACTCAAAGGCGATCTCTGCCAAACTTGTGTAGAAAACCCCGTATTGTACTTCTGCAGAGTTTGAACCGGGAAATTCCAGTCTTTCTGCCCTGAAAAATCTCAGCCTGGTGCTTTTTAAAAAAGGGCATTTCAGCCACTTCAGTTGCAATCTGGCTAGTCAAATCTATCTATCTATCTATCTATCTATCTATCTATCTATCTATCTATCTATCTATCTATCTATCTATCTATCTATCTATCATCTATCTATCTATCTATCATCTATCTATCTATCAATCTATCTATCTATCTATCTATCTATTTATTTTTGAATTTCTATACCGCCCTTCTCCCTGAGGACTCAGGGCGGTGTACAGCCAGAATTAAAAAACATGCGGTACAAATATTAAAAAACAATTAAAAGATATATAAATTTGGCCCAATTAAAACTCACTACCAATTAAAACATTTAAAAATTTCTTCTTAAACCAGCCCGGCTTGCTTGAAAAAATGGGGTTTAAGGGCACGACGGAAGGCACTGAGGTCTTGGATTCTCCTTATCTCCGGGGGCAACTGATTCCAGAGGGTGGGAGCCCCCACCGAGCAGGCCCTCCCCCTGGGGGTCACCAGCCTGCACTGTTTGGCTGATGGCACCCCGAGGAGGCCCTCTCTGTGGGAGCGCACGGGTCGATGGGAGGTCGTCGGTAGCAGCAGGCGGTCTCGAAGATAGCTAGGCCCTATGCCATGGAGCGCTTTAAAGGTGATAACCAACACCTTGAAGCGCACCCGGAAGACCACTGGGAGCCAGTGCAGCTCGCGCAGGAGCGGTGTTACATGGGAGCGCCATGCTGCTCCCGTCACTACCCGCGCTGTTGCGTTCTGGACCAGCTGGAGCCTCCGGGTGCTCCTCAAGGGGAGCCCCATGTAGAGAGCGTTGTAGTAGTCAAGGTGAGAGGTGACGGGGGCATGAGTGACTGTGCACAGGGAATCCCGATCAAGAAAGGGCCGCTCTTTCACTCTTTAACGATTCAAAAAAAAAAAAAAAACCTCTCAAACTTTACTCCTTTCGGATAACTATGTGACAATAATCCTGCTTTTTCATTCCCACCTCTTAGAGGAGATGTTGTAATGGTATCTTTTCTCTCTTTTGAAAGGCGCCGATAGCCGAGTCTCTTTGTGGCTATTGGGGGCCCCGCTGTCTCTTAATTAGCTGGCCGTGGTAGCTTATTTCTTCCCGTCATTAAAAACAGTGGTAATTGCATAGTAACCCGTATTGGTTTCCGTTTTCAGCGGGTAGAGAGAGAGAGACAACGGCAATTGGCCACTTGCAGCTGCACCCATCAATTTGCAGGACGTTCTGGGACTGAGGTTGGAACACCTGTGAGATGTGATGGACACTCTCGCCCGTCGTCTTGATGGCCACGAAATGTCCCTTCCAACCAGGGGTGAAATCCACTTACCTTCGCTACCAGTTCGCAAATGTGAGCGCGCGCGCGCCTCCTCCACACAGGCGCAGAGCTTTCTGCACATGTGCAGAGGGTAAAAAAACGGGACATGATGATGTCCAGGCGGGTGGGCGGAGCCTCCCGCCGCTGGTGCTACCGGTTCGCCTGAGCCGGATAGAACCGGCTGCATTTCACCACTGCTTCCAACCCCATAAAGGCTGAAATGACGGTTACCACATCCAGGGATCATACAATTCTCTTTTGTGACCACCTGACAGGCAAAGTCAATGGAGAAAGCCAGATTCCCTTAAGAACCCTGTTCCTGCCTTAACAACTGCACCAATTCACTTAATGACTGCGGCAAGAAGAGTCGTAAAACTCACGGAACAATTGTTTCGCTTAGCGTCAGAAAGGTGGGGCTGAATTGTGGTCAATCAACCAATCAGTTTATTACCGTCTTAGACCAGAGACCTGATTTTTTTTTTTTTTTTTAATTTGATTTATATGCCGCCCTTCTCCGGAGACTCAGGGTGGCTTACAATGTGTTAAGCAATAGCCTTCATCCTTTTGTATATTTATACAAAGTCAGCTTATTGCCCCCACAATCTGGGTCCTCATTTCACCTACCTTAGAAAGGATGGAAGGCTGAGTCGACCTTGAGCCTTGGCGAGATTCGAACCAGCAGTAATTGCAGGCAGCTGGTCTTAATAACAGGGTGCTTTAGACCACTGTACTACCAAGGCTCTTGATTGTGGTCATAAGTCAAGGACTACTGAGTTTCTTCCTTGTGTTCTCTCTCTTTCCTCCTTTTGTGTAAGGGACTCTAACTGCTGCGGTGTGGGGAGACAGCTGTGTAAAATCCACAAGACAAAAGCATTTTGGGATTTCAATGTTCAGGGAGCAGAGCTTTTTACAAGCCAGATTGGAAGCCCGGGGAGGAAGGAAGAGACCCAGGTATTAAGGAATAGCTGAAATCTGCAGAGCTGAACTCTAATCTGTGGAAAGGCTGTCACATGAAAGGGAATTCTTGAGCGCCTGGAATATTGTGTCATAAAAGAAGGAAACAAAACTGTAGCTGATCAAGAGAAAAGACAATATAGATGGACTCGCCGAGGTCCAGATTTGCATTTTAATTTTTAGGGTTTTAAATTGGCCAAATCTATTTAATTATTTTAATTTTTAATTATTGTTGTGTCTTGTGTTTTTAAATTGGCTGTACACCGCCCTGAGTCCTTCGGGAGAAGGGCGGTATAGAAATAAAATTATTTATTTATTTATTTATTTATTTCAAAAAACTGTCGTGCATTTGCTGATGTGACGGGAAGGGAGATGCAAGGGGAGATCGGCTGTCTGGATCAGATACGAATCAAAGAATTAACGTTTCCCCGTTATCTTAGTCTTGGCTTTTGATGATTGAAAAGACGGCTTCCCCAATTTCTCAAACTCAGGCCTCGGTTATTTTCCCAGTCGACTGACTTTCTTTCTTTCTTTCTTTCTTTCTTTCTTTCTTTCTTTCTTTCTTTCTTTCTTTCTTTCTTTCTTTCTTTCTTTCTTTCTTTCTTTCTTTCTTTCTTTCTTCCTTCCTTCCTTCCTTCCTTCCTTCCTTCCTTCCTTCCTTCCTTCCTTCCTTCCTTCCTTCCCTCCCTCCCTCCCTCCCTCTCTCCCTCCCTCCCTCTCTCTCTTTCTTTCTTTCTTTCTTTCTTTCTTTCTTTTTCTATATCGATCTCTATCTATCTACTATCATCTCTCTCTATATCTATCTATCTATCTATCATGTAACACCGCTCCTGCGCGAGCTGCACTGGCTCCCAGTTGTCTTCCGGGTGCGCTTCAAGGTGTTGGTTATCACCTTTAAAGCGCTCCATGGCATAGGGCCTAGCTATCTTCGAGACCGCCTGCTGCTACCAACGGCCTCCCATCGACCCGTGCGCTCCCACAGAGAGGGCCTCCTCGGGGTGCCATCAGCCAGACAATGTAGGCTGGTGACCCCCAGGGGGAGAGCCTTCTCTGTGGGGGCACCTACCCTCTGGAATCAGCTCCCCCCAGAGATAAGGAGAATCCAAGACCTCAGTGCCTTCCGTCGCGCCCTTAAAACCCATTTATTTAAACAAGCCGGGCTGGCTTAAGATGAAATTTTTAACTGTTTTTAAATGTTTTAAACGTTTTTAATTGGTAAATGAGTTTTAATTGGGCCAAATTTATATATCTTTTAATTGTTTTTAATATTTGTTCTGCATGTTTTTTAATCTGGCTGTACACCGCCCTGAGTCCTCAGGGAGAAGGGCGGTATAGAAATCCAATATAAAATAAAATAAATAAATAAATCTATCTATGCCACGGAGAATGTTTTCCCCGTCTTTGTCAGGAGTGACTTTCAAATTTCTCACAAGAAGAAGAGGATGAGGGTTTTAAAATCAGCCACTGAGCTTCCAGGCTCAACAGGTAGACCTCAACTTGCGACCACAATTGAGCCCCAAATTTATGTCGTTAAGTGAGAAATTTGTTAAGTGAGTTTTGCCCCCTTTCGTGACTTTTCTCGCCACATTTGTTAAGCGAATCACTGCAGTTGTTAAATTGGTAACACGGTTGTTAAGTAAATCTGGCTTCCCTGTGGATTTTGCTTGTCAGAAGGTCGCAAAAGTGTGTGTGGGGGCAGGGGGCGGGAAATCACATAACCCTGGGACAGGAAGCATCACCTACAATCAAATGTACCTGGAGACTTTAGCTCCCAGGATTTCCTCCCATGACTGTGCTGGCTGTGGAATTCTTAGAACTGGAGTGCAAATATTTAAATTACTCAAATTAAAGAAAGGCTTATTTTGTGAACCGTAAAATAATGTCTCTCCTTCTGTGCCTTAATGTGGGTTCTATCACACCTTGCATTTATGCAGCAGGAAACCTGCAGAGATGCTGAAAATGATCGCAGGGGCGGCAAAAGTCAACTTTTAACCAAATGATAGCTTAAAAATCCTCAGCTATGGAAACCCATTGCTTTTTTTTAAGAGAAAGGAAGTAGCTGTACAGTCAACTAATTTTACTACCATACTAGGAACTTCCACCTTAGTTTCAACGCAAGGAAGTTTTCCTTCTCTTTATTTTCCTGTAATCCTTTCAAGCAAACCCCTTTTATTTCATGGTAAGAAGTTGTATGGCATCCATTTGTGTGGCATGAGTTGAGTTTTTCCTTTAAAAAAAAAAAAAAAGCCTCAGCATTGTTGTCAAGATTGTGCTTTTTGCAGTGGGTGCCACCAAGCAGATGGTCCATCTGTTTCTCCATCTGAGTCTCTCCTGCAATTGCTTAGGTTTTCTTACTTTTCTTACTAGGAGGAGCAAGCGAGGGGGTGTTAAGGAAGGCTTGACTGGGATTTGATTGCTTACTTTTTTTTTGCATATTACTGTTAACATGAGTTGTTGAGTGGCTTGGTGGCCTAGTGGTGAAGATGCCACTCAGGATGGTTGAGAGTTCAATCCTAGGCTGTGCGGATGTTTCTTTCTTAAGGTGGATAGAAAAAAAAAAATCTGCTGTGTACTTCATGTGGGTGTCAGGAAGGGCATCCGGCCAGTAAATGCTCAAGCTCTATCTAGTCACCCCGACTCCACAAGGTGGTGAAAACAAAAATCCCTTTTAATATGGGTGTTATTTATTATAAAAATATCGAGTCTCTTTTCAAAAGGGAGTATTTTCTCAAGCTGCCTGTAGAAATGATTCACGTTAAAATTAATAATAAACAGGGACGAAGAGCAACAACATTGCATGATGTAGTTGTATGGCTTGGATGTAGCGACTGAAAGGCGGAGATATATTAAATATAACATTTAATATATATGTATAAATACAAATATATGTACCAAAACAGACAACAAATCATGCCCTTATTTACTCTCATATGTCTGAGGGGAACCTCTAACTTTACCTTTTTAGTGTTACTCATCGTTAGTAGGTGTGGTAATGAAAAAGCAATTAGACATGCACCTCTGAGAGCAGGTGCGTAGCTTTTTTATTCCCTCACCAAGGGACACAAGTGTTGTTATTCTTAACAGTGTGTGTCCCCCATGGTTGCAACCTCAATTGTTTTTGCACTTCGTTAGTTCGTACAGTGAAGGTGTGAGGACATAATGCCACTCACCCGTTTTTCACAGTTACGACCATACCAGCAACCCCATGGTCATGTGATCAAAATTCAGATAGTTGGTAACTGGTTCATAGTTACGACCGTTGCTGTGTCCCGATCCCCTTTTGCGACTGTCTGAGAAGCAAAGTCAATGGATTCTCACTTAATCACCAGGTCACTGATTAACTTAACAACCTGGGCGAGAAATGTCATAAACCGGGGGGCGGGGGAACTCACTTAACCAATGTCTCACTTAGCAACAGAAATGTTGGGGCTTCATTGTGGCCGTACGTCGAGGACTATCTGTCATGCTGTTCAGCGAATCAGCGATGTGGAAAAGATAAGGAAGATACGAAGGAGTGAACTCATGGCTTTTGGGTTTTTTTTTTTCATGGTTTTCACATATTTGTGGCAAGGAAATTTGTCAGAAAGTTAAGGACTTTACCAGCTTCTGCAGTAGGAATGCTACTTAGCTATTTGTGAAGCCGATGGCAGTGTTGGAAAAACTCACATCTGTTTCTCTCTCTGTCTCGTGAGGACTCAAGACGGTCTCTCCAGATGTTGTTTTTCCAATGACAAGATTTCCACCTAGCAGGGATGAAATTGTATGTCAGACGATGCTCTTTAAATAGTGACGTCTTGGCTAACCTTCTCTGGACTGGAAAATTAACCAGGACAGGGTTCGTACAGATAGACTATGCAACCACAATAGGACCAGAATTTCCATTGCTGAGCAATTGGGTTGTTAAATGAGTCACACCTGATTTTACGACCTTTTTGCCCCTGCAGTCGTTAAGTGAATCGCTGAGTCAACCACAATAGGACCAGAATTTCCATCGCTGAGCAATTGGGTTGTTAAATGAGTCACACCTGATTTTACGACCTTTTTGCCCCTGCAGTCGTTAAGTGAATCGCTGAGTCATTAAAAGAACCCAGCATCCCCCATTGACTTGGCTTGTCAGAAGCCTGTTGGGAAGTTGTGTGAACCTGGGATACCGCAACTGTCACAAACACACTCACACCAGTTGCCAAGCACCCAAACGTTGATGAACTGACCCTGGGGATGCTCAAACGGTCATAAGTGTGAGGATTGGTCGTCGGTTACTTTTTTCAGAGCTGTTGCAACTTTGGACAGTGACCAAACTGAGGTTGTAAGTCGAGGATGACGTGGGCTGACGGCAACAATTGAGCCTCGAAATTTCTGTTGTTCAGCGAGACATTTGCTAAGTGAGCTTTGACCCATTTTACGACCTTTCTTGCCACAGTTGTTAAGTGAATCACGGCAGCTGTTAAATTAGTATTAGTAATTCAATTCAATTCAATTAGTAACCTGGTTGTTAAATGAATCTGGCTTCCCCATTGACTTTACTGGTCAGTAGGTCGCAAAAGAGGATAACGTGACCCCTGGACACGGCCACCGTCATAATTACGAGTCAATTGCCGAGCGTCTGAAGTTTGATCACGTGACCCCGGGGATGCTGCGACCGTCGTAAGTGTGAAAAACAAGTCACAAGTTGCTTTTTCGTTATCTGTCATCTGTATCTGAATAACAGTACACCGATGCAAGTAAAAAACATACAAATACGACGTTTGTAATTGTAAACCTTCCAAAATTAAGCCTAACCCAGTTTAGGCCTCGCAAGTAGGCACAGATGGCATCGGATTATGCCCTGCTCACCGGATGTTGCATTGGGGATTGAAGGGCAGGCAGGGAACAGTTGATTTTTATGAGCTGTCCCTCGCCTTCCTGACTATTGAATTGAGCAATCTGTTGTGGTTAATCTTCTTTTGCTTTGTGTTTTTTTTTTCCCCCTTCCTTTGTGAATCTTGCACAAACGTTCTACAAAAGACTGCCTTTGGAATTTCAGGGGAGCCTTGTGTAAAAGATTCTTGGTTTCAGGGTAGATAAAAATCAATGATTTTTTTAAAAAAAATCAAAAAATTGGATTTTTTTAAAAATTTAAATCGGATTTATTTTTATTTTTATCGAATTTATTTTAATAAAAAACTTTTGGGGTAAAAATCTATCGTAAGATAGTTTTCTATTTAAGATACATAAATAATTTAGTTTATTCAGCATGAAATGGAGCTCAGTTATGTAGCAGGAGGCTGTATATTCTGCAACGCTGGGACTATCGGTGAGTCAACAGCGGGTCAAAGGAGTAGCAGAGATGACAGTCGCTCTTTAAAAATTATGATTTAAATCGAGTTGATTTAAATCAAGCCTTTTTACTAGTGATTTAAATCATGATTTAAATCAACTCGATTTAAATCAAATCCACCCTGGGACAGTCACTTGTCTGAAATGATATAGGTTCTCCTGCTTGAGCAAGGAGCTGGACTAGAAAACCTCCAAGGTCCCTTCCAGCTCTATTCTATTCTAAATATTTTCTGATTTACGCACCCAACTATTGTAGCAGATTGCAGAAGGAAGAATTCCCGTGAAGCTTTCACTGTCAAAAATGAATGAGAAAATCGGTGATCGTCACGGGGAAACCTCAAATAATTCCCTTAGACAGGGTTGGCTTGTTTTTTATTTTATTTTTTTTATTTTTTGCAAGTCTGGACTTGTCTGCCTTGCCTGCTGAAGCTTTTCATGTCAGTCATGAGTCACCGGGATTTGAACCTTCCCCAGCTGGCTTGCAGTTCCTCTTCCTCTTCCCCTTTCTCTTTCTAGGCAACAATTTTTTTTTTTCCCCAGGAGTGGCAGCTCTCAAACCAAAGACTGCATGCCCACTCCCAAACATATTTTAATGATTATTGTGCTGGGGCGCAGAGAGTCCTCAACTTACAACAGTTTCTCTTAGTGACCGCTCGAACTTACAACAGCCCTGAAAAAAAGTGACTTACGACCGTTTTTCACACTTACAACTGTTGGAAAAAATGTCCTTCTGGGTTCAGTTCCAAGTGGGGGGAAAAAAAGACACTGGAAACATGATGGCTGCTTGGAAGGATGGTTTTAACAATGGTGGACAGGATCACATGCCTTGAAGATCTTGGGTGAAAAGAAAAAAAAAAGGGAAGAGATGCTGAGAGCGCCTGGGTTTTATACCTTCTCTGGCCTTTTGAATTCGAGCTTGTGTTCTGATTGGTTGTCAGACTCCCATGGGGCCATGCAGGGGTAACTTTGTGGGTTGTCTATGTCCCAGGCTTGGTTGAGCCTTGCTGGGTGATGATGTAATGAAAGGGGCTTTGGGGTAACTTTGTGGGTTGTCTATGTCCCAGGCTTGGTTGACTCTTGCTGGGTGATGATGTAATGAAAGGGGCTTTGGGCAATTCCTACTATGGCTCTGCCTGAAGGAGGGAGATCTTTGTTATGTAGAATTGACTGGCCCAGGCCTTAATGGCCCATTGACAAAGGTGGGGGAGAGGTGAGTTCCTTCCTCCCTTTTAGGGGAAATATTCTGCCATTTTAATATTTCCTAAAATATCCCATTTTCCTAGGAGACGGGTGGGTGCTAACTTCCTACACGACCATTGCAGCATCCCCAGGGTCACGTGATCCAAATTCAGAGGTTTGGCAACTGGATCATATTTATGACGGTCGCAGTGTCCCGTGATCCCCTTTTTGTGACCTCCTGGCAAGCAAAGTCAATGGAGAAACCAGGTTGACTTAACGACCATCAAGAAGTGACAAGGACCATCTGTACATATAATTACATATAAGGGCCCAGATTGTGTTCTAAAAAGATCAAATGATATTCCAACAATATAATGAAACCTCTAAATTGATCCAGATTGTCTATGAAAACACCCTCATGCAGGGGTGTTCAACCATGGCGTGGCTCCTTTAAGACATGTGGACTCCAACTCCCAGAATTCCCCAGCCTGCTCTAATGCAACTCAGTCTCTGCTAACAACTGGAGAACTTGTGATTGTAGTAGTGTTAAGTGTTGATGTTCCTGTAAAATATAGCTGGTCCGTTTTGCAGCCAGCCTCTTTAGAGTTAATTTTCTTTTTTTTTTTTTAAATGCATGCCATTGCTAGAATTTTTTTCCCCTTCAGCTTTCTGAGTCCTTTTCTTTTTGTTTCCACAGCCGTCCAAAAGGCACCGATTCCCTTAGGAGGAGAGTCAGCCTAAATGCTGCGATGCCTTCCTGGCCTTTGGAGGATACCATGTAAGTTGTGTTGTTGGGGTTTTTTTTTTCGTGCATTCAAGTAAGTCGGAGTAGTCCGTCGTTACGGTGATGGCTGCGTCCAGTTTTTGGGCCGTGCTAGCTGAGGATGATGGGAATCGGACGGGGTGCTGCAGAGGATGTCCATATCTTGCTATTGTTGGAACAAGTAATCAGGAACGCTCGGGAATTAAAGTGAGCATCTCTAATGTCAGTTTTTAATGTTCATCCCAATAACATAAAGATAGCCGATCCCTCTAGGTAACATCTCCAGAGTGCTCTGATGATGTTACCTAGTTGGGTAATGAAATGTCTCCAAGAAAACAACAAAGCTTAGAGAGCATCAAGGACCCCATGTCCTCCTCCTCTTCCTCCTCCTCCTCCTTCTCCTCCTCTTCCTCCTCTTCCTTCTCCTCCTCCTCCTCCTCCTCTTCCTTCTCCTCGTCCTCGTCCTTCTACTCTTCCTCCTCCTCTTCTTCCTTCTCTTCGTCCTCGTCCTTCTGCTCTTCCTCCTCCTCTTCTTCCTCCTCCTCCTCTTCCTTCTCCTCGTCCTCGTCCTTCTACTCTTCCTCCTCCTCTTCTTCCTCCTCCTCCTCCTCTTCCTTCTCCTCTCCCCCTCCCCTTCCTCTTCCTCCTCTTCCTTCTCCTCCTTGTCCTCTTCCTCCTCCTCCCCCCTCCTCCTCTTCTCCTCCTCCCCCTCCTCCCCCTCCCCCCCCCAAACCCCACTCTTCCCAAGCACTGATGATGTTCCCAATTTGGCCAATGAAACGTCTGCAAGAAAACAACCAAGCTCAGAGAGTACGAAGGACCTTCATTTCAACCCCGAGCTGCGAATCATCTTTATTGAGAGTCGTCCCTGGAGGGGAATGATATTCGCCGAAAAGGCTCTCCTCTGGGAACCTGCCAGATGATATTCCCTAATGGATTGGAAGGGGTGGGGTGGGGGTTGGAGCGTGCCTCCTCTGTTGGATCTCACATGACGGGTAACTAGAACCAGACGGAGACAGCCCCGCGAGTAACCGGGCCCCAGGCCATGAATCCATGCTTTGTGAAGCTATAGGGCACAGTTAATACTCGCATTACGGCACCTTCTCTCATTGTATCTATTCTCTCTCCCCAACCACAAAGCATGGAAAGCGAAACCCAGCTGGATGGATTAGACTCTGTTTAATTCATTATCTTCCCACAACAGCCAGCGAGATGCCTCTGGGAAGCGCATGGACAGGGTACGAGCGCACCAGGGGCCTCCTTTCCCCCATCCCCGTCCCCGTTCCCTAGCAACTAGTATTAAGAGAGATGCTGCTCCCGATACCAAGAAAGCGCATGGCCATTGTGACTAGTAGCTATTGATAGCTATATTGTCCGTGTCAAATCTTGCGTCCCTTTTATTTTTATTTATTTATTTTATTGAATTTCTCTACCGCCCTACTCCCGAAGGACTCAGGGCGGTGAACAGCCATAAAATAAAACACATACATATACAAAATTTAAAATCGAATAAAATGAATTAAATAAATTTGGCTGAATTGATACCCATAATTTAAAATACCCATATTTTAAAATACAGTAAAAATTTAAAATTTGCACTTAAGAGGGAGAAGAGTTAGGCGAGGCCAGCTTGATGAAATAAAAGAGTCTTCAGCTCGCGGCGGAAGGTGCGCAGATCCGGAATCCTCCGTATCTCCGGGGGGAGCTCGTTCCAGATCGTCGGTGCCCCCACAGAGAAGGCTCTCCCCCTAGGGGCCGACAGCCGACATTGTTTGGCCGACGGCACCTGGAGGAGCCCCTCTCTGTGGGAGCGTACTGGTCGGTGGGAGGCTATTGGTGGTAGTAGGCGGTCCCGTAAGTAACCAGGTCCTAAGCTTTTGAAGCCACGACTGTCGGCGGCTTAGCTTGTCACTCAGCCTTGCTAGCCCGGTAACTTGTCGTTTCCAGAATGTCCGCCCGCATCGTTTTTCCCGGAAGCTTTTCTGATACGCCCTCGACGCCTGCAGGGAGAAATTAAGCGTCCCTTCTGGCAGAACGTGAGTTTTAGCTTGTCCCAAAGGTGCTTTCTTTCTTTTTTTTTTTTTCCCCAAGAGGCAACTGAGACTTCCTTGGTTTTTCCTTGAAGACGTTTCGCTTCTCATCCAAGGAGCTTCTCCAGCTCTGAGATTTGGCTTCTCGTGAGAGCTGAAGAAGCTTCTTGGATGAGAAGCGAAACGTCTTCAAAGAAAAACCAGTTGCCTCTTGAAAAAAAGCATCTTTGGGACAACCATGACCTGGATCCGTGGTGGCGAAGCTGTGGCACACGTGCCAGAGGTGGCACACACAGCCCTCTCTGTGGGCACGCGTGTTGTCGCCAGCTGCTCTTCTGGTTTCCGGTGCACACATGCGCACTGGCCAGCTGGTCTCCGAGGGCTCCGGAGCGCCTGAAAACGGCCCAAAACCAAGCTGTTGGTTTGGGGCGGAAAAATGGCCCAGAAAACAGCCCCAAAACAGGCATGTGTGTGCCAGCCAGTGGTCTTTGGGTTTCCAGTGCTCCGGTGCGTGCATATGCACATACATGCATGTGTGTTCTGGTTTGGGCACTCCGTGCCGAAAAGTTTCGCCATCACTGACCTAGATGGCTGAGAATCTCCATAGACATTGAGTTTTAGCTGGCCTGGAGGAGGAAAAAGTGGGTTTGGGGAGGTATTCTGGAACTCCTTGAGAGGGACAGAGCAGCGGTGAAATCCAGCTGGATCTGGTAGGGCCAGCGGTGGGAGGCTCTGCCCACCCGCCTGGATGTCATCACGTCCCGTTTTGGACCCTTTGCGCATGCACAGAAGCTCGCGCGTGTCCATGCGCGCTCACATTTCCAATCCGGTAGCGAAGGTAAGTGCATTTTTACCCCTGGGACAGAGATGTCCATGGTGTACGATGCGGCCTCTTAAGGATGCTTTCTGGGTTTCCCAGAAGATGGACCGTTGTCTTCTATCTGTTGAAGCTTTCCAAGAGCCCTGATGGTAGCTCAGCAGAGATCAGTGTTGGGAAACCTGCAGTCCTCCAGAGGGGTTGCTGAACTACAATGCCCAATAACCTCCCACCCCCACCCCCACCCCTGCAGCCAGTGAGAAGATGTGCTGGAATTTATAATTCATCAATATCTGGATTCCTCCCCCTCCACACCCACCCCGCCTCTATAAGACAAATTCCTAATAATACTATATTTCCTATTCTATTCTATTCTATTCTATTCTATTCTATTCTATTCTATTCTATTCTATTCTATTCTATTCTATTCTATTATTTTATTCTATATTCTATTCTATTCTACTCTACTCTACTCTACTCTATTTTAAATTCTATTCTACTCTACTCTACTCTTTCCCTATTCTCCTATTCTATTCTATTCTATTCTATTCTATTCTATTCTATTCTACTCTACTCTACTCTACTCTACTCTACTCTACTCTACTCTTTCCCTATTCTACTCTACTCTACTCTACTCTACTCTACTCTACTCTACTCTACTCTACTCTACTCTACTCTACTCTTTCCCTATTCTATTCTATTCTATTCTATTCTATTCTATTCTATTCTATTCTATTCTATTCTTTTATCTCTCTCTTTTATAAAAAAATCAAAATGTGATGAGAATGTGCCATGTGACAATCTGAACTAAATGAATGGATGCAAGTCAAGGATTACCTCTATTTGATGAAAAAGAAGGATTGATCTTTTCTTCCCCTCGCCTATCTTTCTCCCAGGCTGGCCGATGACCGTTGAGAGCATGCAGAGGCCCAGGCATCACCAGTGGGGCAGGCGTGTGACGGCGTGGGGGCTGCTCTAACCGCTGGGCGCGCTCCAATATGGGCCAGTGCGTCACCAAGTGCAAGAATCCTTCTTCCACTCTGGGTAGCAAAAATGGCGATCGGGAGGCCCACGGCAAAGCTCACGGGAAGCGGAGCACCAATCACAAGGAGGAGCTCAACCTGGTTGGCAGGAAACCCTCTGGAGATATTCTGGTCAACGGGACAAAGAAGGTGGAAGCTGCTTTAGAACCCAACCAGGCTCCCACTTCCTCTGGAGATGCCCGGAAAGAGCCCGTCTCGGGCTCCGAGGAATCGTTCCTCCACAGAACTGAGGAATTGTTCAGGAGGTACAAGGACGAACGAGAAGACGCCATATTGGAGGAAGGCATGGAGCGTTTTTGCAACGACCTCTGCGTTGACCCCACGGAATTCAAAGTGCTCGTGCTGGCTTGGAAATTTCAAGCGGCCACTATGTGCAAATTCACAAGGTAAGTCCTGCGTGCCGTCAGAAACCCGCGGGGCTGCTCGGTCTCTGGAGCCCCCCTCAACCAGGTTTTGAAAAAAATCGAGGAGACGGGGAAAAACTTGGAAAATGTAAGTGGCAAACATGTTCTCTGTGCAAAACCTGGCTTCACCCAAGATTCCTGGATTAGGAGCGTCAGCAGCTCCGGCAAAAAGTTTCTCTCTCACCGCAGGCTAACAAGTCTGACTGGCAGGGAGGTGAATAGTTGTCTGCCACATCTATTCATCTCCGCCCCCTGCCTTTTATCCCCAGAGGTGGGGCTTCACTAGCAGCAGTGGCTCCTCCATCCCAAGGACCGGCCCATAGATTTCCACTGCTCTCCTCTCCTCTGCCTTCTGGGCATCTGCGCGTCAGGCACCGGACCCAGCTGTTCCTTCTCTTCCTCATCAGCCACCTCCAGACCTGGGGGCTGTTGACTCTCCATCTGAGGGCTGATGGATGGCCTAGGCTCCACCTCTGTCTCTCTCTCTCTCTCTGACAGCTCCATTCCCCCTTCCCTCTCGGAGTTCTCAGGTTGCCTTGATGCTGACCTCAACTCCCATGCCTCCTCCTCCTCTGATTTGGCTGCTGGAGGGGCCGACAGCCGATAGGCCACAATAACACCCATTTGCTTGACACACCCTATTCCATTTGCATAATGTTCCTTGGCTTCCTAAAAAAAACTTAACTCTGTCTCCTGGCAACCTAAAATTTCCTCACCTGTTTTCAGAGGCCACGTTGTCCTTCTCTCTTCTGAGGCTAGTTGTTCTGCCCCAGCTCCGGATTTCCGAGGATATTGACACACACCAACGGTCCTTATCAAATTTATTAAGTAGCAAGAATAAACAAGACCGGCAAAGGTTGGTAACCAGCCCAGAAAACAAGATATGATAAACCAAAATAAATAAATAACACGATAAGACTTTTCCCAAAATGCTCTGATGATAATTATAAGTTGTTTCTAGCAAGAAACTTACTAATGGCGTGTGACTTAAATAGGCTAAGGGAGTGGCCAATTATCTTCAAGCCTTACTCTCGAGGAGACCTCCTCCCGAGTAGCCACTCCTGCCTTTTGGCAGCCCTGTGTGCCCGAGCATTGAGGAGAGGCTCCTCCACTTCGCTCTCTCCACTTGAAGGAGCCTCTGGAGGTTCTGAAGGCCCTGGCTGACTCTCTGCCTCTGGCACCACATCCTCTTCAGCCTCCTCGCTGTCCGACTCGAGCGCCGGCTGCGCAGGCTGCTGGCGCAACACCACACCAGCCTCCTCGTCGTCAGGATCAGCCATGATCCGCGCAGGCCGCTGGCGGGCCACAACACTAGTAGAGGCCACCAATCCAGCAAAATAAATGGAATGGGGGGATTCCTTTCTCTTGGAAGTCCTTTCGCTTCTCATCCAAGAAGCATCTTCAGTTCTGACTGAACGGTGGGGAAGAATAGAAGAATTTGTAGTCCTTCCTTCCACTCTGGCGGGTTAGCACTTTGAAGGTTGGCCGTTGAGGCCACTTGGAGGTTTATCTGTGCCCTCAGGGCCACCTGAATCAGAGTGCAAATGGGTATGCGGGACCTCCTTGGAACTGTTTGGAAGGATTGCCCCAACGGCCTTCTTTTTCAGGAGGCAACTGGACTTCTTGGTTTTTCTTTGAAGACATTTCGCTTCTCATCCAAGAAGCTTCTCCAGCACTGAAGAACGGAAGGATTGATACTCCTCGCAGACAGCTGGTCATTTGCATCCTTTTTAGAGAGTCGTTGAGGCCACTTGGTACGTCAGGGGACACAGATGAAAGGACTGTGTTGTAAACAGGAGAGAGAGAGGTGGTGTCCTATCCCTCCCCTTTGTTGAGGGAGGACTGCTCAGTTTTAACACAGATGGCTTCTTTTACCCCTCTTTCCAAACCAGTTGGTCCTCTCTGTCCAGAATGTTAGACATTCCTCACCATTCAGTCAGAACTGAAGAAGCTTCTTGGATGAGAAGCGAAACGTCTTCAAGAGAACACCCCCCTCCCCCCCACACACAGAAAGTCCAGTTGTTTTTTGGGGAAAAAGAAAAGAAAAAGAAGAAAGCGCCTTCGGGAAAACCATGATCTGGATGACTGAGAATCTCTAGAGATGTTGATTTAAACTATTGAAAATCAAACCTAAGTTGGTGCCTTTTTCCTCCTTTTTTTTTCTTCCTTTATACCAGAGGTCTCCAACCTTGGCAACTTTAAGCCTGGCGGACTTCAACTCCCAGAATTCCCGAATTTTGGGAGTTGAAGTCCGCCAGGCTTAAAGTTGCCAAGGTTGGAGACCCCTGCTTTATACTACACCCCCTCTTTTTCCATTCCTCTCTTCTTACTTTTCCATGGTTTTTTTTTTCTTTGCATTTTATACTTCGATAAACTAATAAAAAAGTTTTGTTTTTTTTTTAAATTGTGAAAATCAAACCTAACCGGCATCTTTCCTCCCTAACCCACCACAGGATGGAGTTTTTTGAGGGTTGCAAAGCAATAAACGCGGACACCATCGACGGGATTTGCGCCCGGTTCCCCAGCCTCTTGACCGAAGCGAAGCAAGAAGATAAATTCAAAGACCTCTACCGTTTCACTTTCCAATTCGGCTTGGATTCGGACGAAGGCCAGAGGTCGCTCCACCGGGAAATAGCCATCGCTCTCTGGAAGCTGGTTTTCACGCAGAACAAGCCTCCCATTTTGGACCAGTGGTTACACTTCTTGACCGAGAACCCTTCGGGTATCAAGGGGATCTCCCGTGACACCTGGAACATGTTCCTTAATTTTACTCAGGTCATCGGGCCGGACCTCAGCAATTACAGCGAGGACGAGGCTTGGCCCAGCCTCTTTGACACTTTCGTGGAATGGGAGACGGAGCGACGGAGGAAGGGGGAGGAAGAGGAGGGTCCCACCCGCTTGGAGGATTTACAGACAGCGTCCCCGTGTACAGACCATCACGCGGCCTGACAGTTTCGACAGCGGCAATTGTTACCCCCCACTTCCCTTTCCCTCCCCCCCCCCACTTCATGGCCCGTAAGCTCAGAACTCCTCTGGAATTTACAGACTTCTCCAGATTTTTTTCTACTTTACACCTTTCTCTGCCTTGTATTTTGAAAGGGCTTTAAAATGCTGTATCCATATTTTAGGCACTTTCTTTTTAAAAAAATGGGCTATTCCCGTTCCTCCTCTCCTCGAAAAGTTTAATTCTCCCCTTCCCTTCCCTTCCCTTCCCTTCCCTTCCCTTCCCTTCCCTTCCCTTCCCTTCCCTTCCCTTCCCTTCCCTTCCCTCTGGTTGCGAGTTAAATGATTTTATTTCCAAATGGTTTTCAGGCTGGTATGCTTCTTTGCCCCAGGTTACACAACTTTCAAAGGAATATATATATTCCTTTGAAAGTTGTATATATATATATATACAACTTTCAAAGGAATATACAACTTTCAAAGAATATATATATATATATATATATATATATATATATTCTTCTTTTTCCTGGTGAGGTTAAATTAACATCACTAAATTATTACAGTGCCAGATTGAAGTTCTGCGTATTTTTTTTTTTTCTTTTAAACAGAGCAGGCCTATACTGTGTGTAGTGCTGTTTACATTGTTGAATTTTTATTTTTAAGGTTGTGATAATTTTAAGATTTATACCACGATTGATAACAGTATAAAACTGTTCAGGGCAAATGCGTTTAAAATTCCCAGGCAAACAAAAGTTACGTTGAAAGACTGTACTGTTGCCATTATATATATATATAATATATATATATATATATATACTATACTAAAACACCCAAGATTCTGAAAAAGGTGGTGAGAATTTGCAGTGCGTCCTTTTCTGATTTCCAGTTATCCTCCGTTCACTCGCTTTCCAGGAGGAGCTTGTAAAGCAGGGTTTCCCCACGCTTGGCAACTTTTAAGACTTGTGGACTTCAACTCCCAGAATCCCCCACCCCAACCCCCAGCCAGCCAGCCAGCCAGCATGGAATTCTGGGAGTTGAAGTCCAGGCATCTGAAAAAGTCGCCCTATTTGGGAAACACTGTTGTAAGGCTTTTCACAGCAGCCCTTTTCGGTTGTGAGCGTTTTTCTCTTGATTCTCTCTCCCCTCCCGCTGAAAGGAAACCACGCTGCCTCAAAGGGGACATTTAACTGCCAAATTCTGGCATCGCCATTTTGAATACTTTTTTTGGAGGGGAGGCACAAATTGGGTGTGTCAGGCCAGCGAGATCTCAGCCTTGATCTGAAGAAGAACGGCTCTCAAATCTTGGCAACTTTAAGACTTGTGGATTTCAACTCCCAGAATTCTGGGAATTGAAGTCCACACATCCCTAAGGTTGCTATGGCTGAAAAAAAAAACTAGTTTAGACACCCCCCCAAGAAGATGGTGTACATTTCTTGGCAGCTTGAATGCTTCAAAACGGAGGCTCGTTTACACAGAATTGCCTGCCCCACCAGGATGGTAGGTGGGCTCGAGGCAGTGGGGGAATAGAGCAAAAAAAAAAAAAATTTAGCTTCCCCTTTTGCTAGAGAAAAGAGTCTTCAGACAAGGGAAAGAGGCCTGGGAATATCCTTAATGATCCCATCCAAAGACCAGTTTTAAGCAATGCACCAGATCAGTCAATTCCATCAGGATTGGAAGGCAAAAACGATTTGAGATTTTAATTCACTAACAACCGGGCAGGCGGGAGGGAAAGAAAGAAAGAAAGAGAATGGTCTTTAATGAATAAAGAAATACTTGAAATTCACATCCTCTTCTCAGCGGCTGAGAGCAGAGGGTGGCACCCCTTTTTTTGTGTTTCTTTGAACGACTGCATTAAAAGTTCCTTTTCCAAAATTGTACCTGCGCGACGAGAAGTCCTGTTTCTCCGCAGCCGGGGTTCCGAAGCTCCTTGGTTTGAGGTCCGAGCAAAGTTCTCGCTTTGAATAACAGAATTGGAAGAGACCTTGGAGGTCTTCTAGTCCAACCCCCTGCTGGAGCAGGAGCTCCTATACCAGTGATGGTTAACCTTTTTGGTGCTGAGTAGCCTCTCATGCGTGTGTCCTCACATCCCTTTTTGGCTTCCAGGTTGGTACAGGAGGCTTTCCAGGCCCAGAATGGGGTGTGGGGTGGGTGCGTGCGTGCGTGAACCCCCAAAATGCAATGCGAGCACCCCCCGCGCATGTATCCTGCCCCCGTACATTCGCGCGCACATCCCTGCATGCACCTCGCCCACCCCCGCATGTACAGCAGAGACCCGAAGACTAGCTGGCCGGCGGAAGGTGCTACGCCATTTCAGACAAATGACTGTCCAGCCTCTTCTTAAAAGCTTCCAGTGATGGAGCAGCCACAACTTCTGGAGGCAAGCAGTTCCGTTGGCTAATTGTTCTCACTGTTGGGAAGTTTCTCCTTAATTCCAGGTTGCTTCTCTCCTTGATTAGTTTCCACCCGTTGCTTCTTGTCCTACCCTCAGGTGCTTTGGAGAATAGCTTGACTCCCTCTTCTTTGGGGCAGCCCTTGAGATATTGGAACACTGCTATCGTGCCACTCTGCTCCTTCTTTTCACTGGACTAGAAGATCATGCCGGAGAGGTTTGAGGTCATGTTCGGTTTTATGGCAAAAAAGGATCCTCTCCACAGCTGCTAAGCATTAATTGGGGCCCTTTCAGTTCCTCCTCCTCCTCTGCTAACCAAATTTAACCAACTTGTCTGTTGGCTTTGGGAATATATATATATATATATATATATTCAGATATAGATATAGATATAGATATATGTATATATATATTTGTTTTCTGAGGTTTTCGCAGGTGTTTGTATGTAGGTCTTTGGTTATTCGGGTTTTCTCCCGCGTAAAATTGGAGGTTTCTTGGCAATGTTTCGACGAAGTCTCATTCGTCATCTTCAAGCTGGTGTCACACACATTGCTCCTAGAAGCACGAAGCCGAAGACACCAGCCTGAAGATGACGAATGAGACTTCGTCGAAACGTTGCCAAGAAACCTCCAATTTTACGCGGGAGAAAACCCGAATAACCAAAGACCTAGGGTCTTGGCTAAATCCGGAGAGAGATGCATCTCTGTGCTTTGCTAAACCTCTACCCTGCAGAGTTTGGGGTTCGACATTCCGCCGTGTTTTGTGAAAAGATTCCTAATAATTTGACGGCCAGGCAGCGTGTGATGTTTGGGGTGGAAACGAAGCCGGTGTCCTTCCTCATTTTGTTCTTACCTCATCTTCCTCTTCCTCCTCTGCAAAATTGTGCGTTTTTATTTGGCTGTCCAAACTGGGCCAGGGGGGTTCTCTAAATGAGAGATGTGCCACGGAACGATGATTCCCGCTGCCTTGGTTTCTCGCTTCTCTTTCCCTGATGATTCCTGGGGATGCATTAATCCTTCCCGCTAAGCGGCTGATGCGATTTGAGCTTTTTCCAAATGGCTCCTCAAGTCCTTTTCCACCCCTAATTTAGAGGATATCGCTTGACAAGTTTGAAGGTCTTGTTCCCTTTCCTTCTCCTTCTGTTCCTCATCCCTTTCCTCTTCCCCCCTTTCCTTTCCCTTCCCTTTTTTCCTTCCTCTCCTCCCTCCTTCCCCTTCCTTTCCCTTCCCTTTTTTCCTTCCTCTTTTCTTTCCTCCTTCCCCTTCCCTTCCCTTTCCTCCTTTCCCTTCCCTTTCCTCCTTCCTCTTCCCTCCTTCCTCTCCACTCCTCCCTCCTTCCCTTCCCTCCTTCCTTCCCTTCCCTCTTCCCCCTTCCCTTTTCCTCCTTCCTCTCCTCCCTCCTTCCCCTTCTTTTCCCTTCCCCTTCCTCCTTCCTCTTTTCTTTCCTCCTTCCCCTTCCCTTTCCTCCTTTCCCTTCCCTTTCCTCCTTCCTCCCCTCCCTCCTTCCCCTTCTTTTCCCTTCCCTTCCTCATTCCTTCTCTTCCCTCCTTCCTTCTTCTCCTCCCTCCTTCCTTCCCTTCCCTCTTCCCCCTTCCCTTTTCCTCCCTCCCTCCTTCCCCTTCCTTTCCCTTCCCTTCCTCATTCCTTCCCTCTTCCCCCCTTTCTCTTTCCTCCCTCCTCGCCTCCCTCCCTCCTTTCCCTTCCCTTCCTCATTCCTTCCTTCTTCCCCCCTTTCCCTTCCCTTTCCTCCTTCCTCTTTTCTTTCCTTCCTCATCCCTTCCCCCTTCCCTTTTCTTCCTCTCCTCCCTCCTTTCCCTTCCTCATCCCTTCCCTCTTTCCTCCTTCCTCTTTTCTTTCCTCCTTCCCCCTTCCCTTTCTTCCCTCCTGCTTCTTTCAAAGCGCTCTTTCCAGCGTTTTCAGGGTCTCTCCAAGAAATACATTGAAAAGACAGTCCATCCAGATCCTTCCCAGCTGTTCATTTGCAACTGAGCGAAGGCAGGGCTGTCCTTGCTGGATTGATCGCATAAGGTTTTTGCTCAGCTCCGATTTGCTAAACAAATAACTACCCCTGAGCCAAAATGCTTATCGCGTTACAGCCCAGCCTGGTGTAGGAAACCTGCCTCTGATTTCCGTTGCAAAACAATACCGATCCACCCTTGTGATGCAATCCAAAGAAACCCCCCCCTCCCCACTCTTTTTTTTAAGGAAAGGGGGAAAAAATGGAAAAACAAACATTGGCTCTTTGCAGCCTCCCGTTTCCAAATGAAGCTGTTGCTTAATTCTTCTCTCAGGGTTTGCTTTTCCTCCGGCCCTGCCTGGTTTTCGTGACAAGATGAATGTTTTTGACATTCAAAACAGAATTGGGCACATGCCTTCTTTCTTTTCCTCTCCCTTTAGCTCTCTGCCGCTGCCTGTGCCGACTGCGGAGGCTTCTCTGCTAGGAAGCATCCTGCTGAAGAGCGACATGGCTTGGCTAACCCTCTGATTCAAAGGATTTTGCTTTCCTTCCCTCTTTATCTTTCCCTCCATTTATCTTTCTGGTGTTTATTCCCTTTCCTTTCCTTTCCTTTCCTTTCCTTTCCTTTCCTTTCCTTTCCTTTCCTTTCCTTCTTTCCTTTCCTTTCCTTTCCTTTCCTTTCCTTCTTTCCTTTCCTTTCCTTTCCTTTCCTTTCCTTTCCTTTCCTTTCCTTTCCTTTCCCTTCCCCTCCCTTCCCTTCATCTCTTCTTCCTTTCCATCATCTCTTCTTTCCCTTCCCTTCCCTTCCCTTCATCTCTTCTTTCTTCCCTTCCCTCCATTTCTTCCTTTCCTTTCCTTCCCTTCCCTCCATTTCTTCCTCCCCTTCCCTCCATCTCTTCTTCCTTCCCTTCTCTTCCCTTCATCTCTTCTTCCTTCCCTTCCCTCCATCTCTTCCTTTCCTTTCCTTCCCTCCATCTCTTCTCTCTTCTCTTCTTTCTTCCCTTCATCTCTTCCTTCCCTTCCCTCCATCTCTTCCTTCCCTTCCCTTCATCTCTTCTTCCTTCCCTTCCCTTCTCTTCCCTTCATCTCTTCTTCCTTTCCTTCCCCCCATCTCTTCCTTTCCTTTCCTTCCCTCCATCTCTTCTTCCTTCCCTTCTCTTCTTCTCTTCTTTCTTCCCTTCATCTCTTCCTTCCCTTCCCTTCATCTCTTCTTCCTTCCCTTCCCTTCATCTCTTCTTCCTTCCCTTCCCTTCATCTCTTCTTCCTTCCCTTCCCTCCATCTCTTCCTTTCCTTTCCTTTCCTTCCCTCCATCTCTTCTTCCTTCGCTTCCCTTCAGCTCTTCCTTCCCTTCCCTCCATCTCTTCCTTCCCTTCCCTTCCCTCCATCTCTTCTTCTTTCCCTTCCCTTCCCAACTTTTCCTATTTACCTTTCTTCCCTCCTCCTCCTCCTTTCAAATGTCTTTCAGAAAGACATTTCTGATTTGTACGCTCTCTGTCTTACAGTTTTGGCAGCGGTAGTGGAAGTAATGCTGAGATAATGTGCGTTTTTAACTTAGGGGTTGCAGCCGAAGCGGGAAAAGGGGTTGCAGCCCGTGTGGGAAAATTGCATCCAGCCAAAACAAAACAAAACGGGCCATTGGACGTCGGTGAGAAAAACCTATCCCTGCAGATGGTTTCTCACCTGAAGGGCTGCTCAGTGTACCTGTCTGCTGCTAAAACAGTTGCTTTGTCACACAGTTGGGAGCGAGACGTGGAATCTGGTGCTCTCTGAGCTTTGTTATTTGCGTGCAGGCATTTCATTACCCAACTAGGTAACATCATCAGTGCTACCAGGTGTAGGGGTTGCCCGTTGTTTATATATAGGAGCTTGCTCTGCCAGTGAGGGCCTGATTTTCTCTTTTCGGTAGTTACATCGGACAAACAATGAAGCAGCCCATAATAACTTAATCAAGGACTTACCAAGGGACCTAACTCTGGCAGGTATACCGAATATAAATAAGGCACACTCACTAGCACCCATGATGTCAGCACTGACTAGCCCTAAGGATGTGTCTCCTTAGACCTCTCTTTTGGGATAATTGTTTTAAATTAAAATACAAGAAAAGTTATAAGAATTTAGGATAACTAGGGTAACCGTTTAGGACTGTTCTGGCTCTGGAAACTGAAAATAAACCAGGGAGGTCCTTGGCGTTCCCTCAGCTGGGTGGTTTGGTTGCAGGCGTTGCATTACCCAACTAGGTAGCTTCATCAGTGCTAGTAAAGTGTGGGGTTTACTCCCTGCTAATTTACATACTGCTTTACCAGTGTTGACAGTGTGGTGTGATTTCCTCCTTGATTGGAGTGAGATTCAACTTTGTGTGTGTGTGAGAGAGAGAGAGAGAGAAGAGAAGAGGGAGTGAGAGAAGAGGGGGAGTGAGAGAGAAAAGAGGGAGTGAGAAGAGAGAAAGGGAGTGAGAGGAGAGAGAAAGGGAGTGAGAGGAGAGAGAAGAGAGGGAGTGAGAAGAGGGAGTGAGAGAAGAGAAAAAGGGAGTGAGGAGAGAAGAGGGAGTGAGAGGAGAGAAGAGGGAGTGAGGAGAGAAGAGAGAAAAGAGAAGAGAGAAAGGGAGAGAGAAGAGAGAAAAGGGAGCGAGGAGAGAAAGGGAGAGAGAAGAGAAGGGAGTGAGAGGAGAGAAGAGAGGGAGTGAGGAGAGAGAAAAGGAGTGAGAGAGAAGAGAGAAAAGAGGGAGTGAGAGGGGGAGAGAGAAAAGAGAGAGATTTTCAGGTATGTTCCTTTCCTCGAAGTCCTGGTTTACAACTGTTTGAAGCCAGGAGTCCTTCCTTCCTTCCGCCAACAGGTCTTTTGGGCCAGGCAGGGCTTAATTGAATTAAAATTACATTAATTAAAAAGACGGGTGCATGTAATCAATGCTCCCTTTCTATAACCTTATAATTACACTGCGGTTGCAACGATGGCCTTCCCAGGAGGCCACCAGTTAATGGATCCCTTAATATAAATTTTTCACCGCCCATTCCGAGAAGGGAGAAAAGAACATTAATGGGAATCGCAATAAATTCTGATCAGTTAAAAACACTCTGGGAAGAGTGGCTGACGATGACTAAACTCCAGCCTTTGTTCCATTGGAAAAAATGTCCTGCTGGGTTCAGTTCCAAGTGGGGGGGGGGGGAAGACACTGGAAACATGGTGGCTGCTTGGAAAGATGGTTTTAATAACGGTGGTGGACAGGATCACATGCCTTGAAGATCTTGGGTGACGAGGAAAAAAAAGGGAAGAGATGCTGAGCGTGCCTGGGTTTTATACCTCCTCTGGCCTTTTGAATTCGAGCTTGTGTTCTGATTGGTTGTCAGACTCCCATGGGGCCATGCAGGGGTAACTTTGTGGGTTGTCTATGTCCCAGGCTTGGTTGACTCGTGCTGGGTGATGATGTAATGAAAGGGGCTTTGGGGTAACTTTGTGGGTTGTCTATGTCCCAGGCTTGGTTGACTCGTGCTGGGTGATGATGTAATGAAAGGGGCTTTGGGGTAACTTTGTGGGTTGTCTACGTCCCAGGCTTGGTTGACTCTTGCTGGGTGATGATGTAATGAAAGGGGCTTTGGGCAATCCCTACTATGGCTCTGCCTGAAGGAGGGAGATCTTTGTTATGTAGAATAGCCTGGCCCAGGCCTTAATGGCCCATTGACAAAGGTGGGGTGGGGGTGGGGGCTGAGTTTCTTGCCTCCCTTTTAGGAAAAATACCCGTGTTTCCCCGAAAATAAGACCCTGTCTTATATTTTTTTGAAACCTTGAAATAAGCGCTTGGACTTATTGCCCAGGCGCTCAAAAGCCCGATTGGGCTTATTATCAGGGGATAATGTCTTATTTTTGGGAAGGGAAACAGAGTATTCTGCCTTTTTTAATATTTCCTAAAATATTTTCATTTTCCTAGGAGAGGAGTGGGTGCTAATTTCCTACATTCCAAGGGAAAGAAGGGTGTGCAAGAGACACACACTCCGCCCCCCGTTACACACACACATAGAGGCAAGAGGTGGGATGCGGCCATTAACACTTTTTATGGGCGGAAGAGCGTGGGATGTTTTTAACACCTCCAGGTTTCTAGATAAGATCTGTTGAGTTTTCTTTCGGCTGCTTTTGTGCTCCGCCAACAATGGAGTGTCGGAATTTTATTTCCGCCTCCCATCTCCTCCCCAACATGAGCTCCAAAAACACCGTCCCTTGTGTGTGTGTGTGTGTGTGTGTGTAGATTTTCCATTTTGTTTGAGCCCTGCAGCAGAGGCAAAGTTTACGCACCGGTCTCCCCAACAATTTGATCCTCTTGTTTACAGCCGGTGCAGGATTCAAACTCGGGTTTTTTTCCTGAGGTTCGTTTTTCAACTCAGACTGAGGCACGAAACGGTTTTCCCCAGCAAAACTCATTTGGCATTTGGCAATGGGAATCAATAGTCGAACCGGTGCGTGGGTTAGGCCCAGGGTCACAGGCAGCGTTTGCGATCAGAAAGGTTGGCGGTTCGAATCCCTAGTGTGAAGTTTACGAAAGATGCCCTAATTAATTCATGAGCCATGAGCCGAACTTCAAAAGAAATACAGTATTAGGAGCACCATTTCGGCAATATTCGGATGCGGTTAGAACTAATCCCACGTAGATTTACATTCCCCTATGACCCTGTCTCTCCCCTCCTCTCTCTGGCCATGTCATAAATCACATTCTCCAATTAGCCACTTCGGTTGGCTGTGAAATCCAACACCCTCCTTCTGACTGCGGTCAGAAAGAATGTATGGAATGCACTTCAGTTAGGGAAATCAATCAGCTCTATCAGTTCTCCCTCCCTCCTGCTCATGGCAACTTGAAAGCTTTGCAAGTTGACACCCTAGTATAGGTATCCTGAGTGGGCAGGGGGTTGGATTAGATGACCTCCAAAGTCCCTTCCAATTCTGTGTTGTTGTTAGTCAGTGGAATGGCTTGCTGGGCTGGGGCGACAGCTGGCATGCCCACAGAAGGCTCTGCGTGTCACCTGTGGCACATGTGCCATAGGTTCACCATCACGGGACTAGCACATGTGCGAGGGGAACCTTTACCTTATATATGTGTTATGTATATATATGATTGTGTGTGTGTATATATGTGTGTGTGTGTGTGGAGAGAGAGAGTGAGAGAAGAGAGAGGGAATGAGAAGAGAGAGGAGAGGGAGTGAGAAGAGAGGGAGAAAAGAGGGAGCGAGAGAGGAGAGAGAGAAGAGAGGGAGTGAGAGAAGAGAGGAGAGGAGTGAGAAGAGAGAGGAGAGGGAGTGAGAGAAGAGAGGGAGAAAAGAGGGAGTGAGGAGGGAGAGAGGAGAGGGAGTGAGAGAAGAGGGAGAAAAGGGAGGGAGAGGAGGGAGAGAAGAGAGGGAGTGAGAAGAGGAGAGGGAGGGAGAAAAGAGGGAGAAAAGAGGGAGAGGAGGGAGAGAGGAGAAGGAGTGAGAAGAGAGGGAGGGAGGAGTGAGAAGAGAGGGAGTGAGAAGACGGAGAAAAGAGGGAGTGAGAAGAGAGGAGAGGGAGTGAGAGAAGAGAGGGAGAAAAGAGGGAGTGAGAGGAGAGAGAAGAGGGAGTGAGAGAGGAGAGGGAGTGAGAGGAGAGAGAAGAGGGAGTGAGAGAAGAGAGGAAGAAAAGGGAGAGGAGGGAGAGAGGAGAAGGAGTGAGAGGAGAGGGAGGGAGGAGGGAGAAGAGAGGGAGTGAGAGAAGAGGGAGAAAAGAGGGAGTGAGAAGAGAGGAGAGGGAGTGAGAAGAGAGGGAGAAAAGAGGGAGTGAGAAGAGAGAGGAGAGGGAGTGAGAGAAGAGGGAGAAAAGAGGGAGTGAGAGAGGAGAGAGAGAAGAGAGGGAGTGAGTGAGATGAGAGAGAGAGAGAGACTCCATGCCAAGCAGGGAGCAGGATGAGAGGAGCGAAGGCCATCCGGCATTTGTCAGGGTTTCCCATCTTGGTGCATTCCTGCCTCCCAACGCAGCATCTTCCGTCTGCCAGCTCGGAGCTGAAATCTTTTGCCTTTTATGAAGAAAATGGAAAGCGACCAAGATGTGTGATTCAGAGGTTCCATTTTCTCCAGGGTCAAGTCGAGCCAAGCCAAGCCTGCCACTTCCTCCAGACCCAACGGTATGCGCTCGGCTTCCCTGTTATGCGGCGGCAGAGAAGAAAAGAAAAGCATACCACCGGGGCGTGGGGGGGGCGTTTATGAAAAGCTCGATTATGGGAACCTGGTTGCCCCCCGAGAGCGAGGGACGCCTTTAGCAACACACAAACTGCTTTTTGTGCATCGTGGGCTTTTCCAGACAATCGCTGGGAGCTGTCGCGGAGGTGGTAAAACTTTTAAAGCTTATTTTTTGCAGCTGGAGTCACCCACACAGACAGGGCCAAGACTGAATTGGAAGAATTTCCCTCCCCTCCCCTCCCCTCCCCTAATACACTACATTTTCTGGGAATTTTTTTCTCCCCCTGAATTGCCGAATCCTTTTTTTTTTAGCAGAATATCTGGCAAAATGTTCTCACCGCCCCGCCCCGCCCGTTAATAAAAAAAAAAATCTGCCATCTTTGCAGATTTCTTCAGACATCTTATTCTTTTCATTATTCTAGTCTATTCTGGTTCACTGGACAGGTGGTCCTCGACTTACAACGGTTCGTTCAGTGACCGAAGTGACAACGGCACCGGGAAAAAAAAAAAAAGACCGACCGTTTTTCACACTTACGACTCTAGCAGCATCCCCGTGGTCGTTGCGTTGTCAAAATTAGGACGCTTGGCCACCGACTCATATTTATGACGGTTGCCGTGGCCCTGGGGGGAGGGGGTCACGTGATCCCGTTTTGCAACCTTCTGACAAGCAAAGTCAACGTGGAAGCCAGATTCACTTAACAACTGTGGCTAGAAAAGTCATAAAACGGGGCAAACTCCGTGTGACCAATGTCTCACTTAACAACGTAAGTTTTGGGCTCAGTTGTGATAGTAAGTCAAGGACTACCTGTATCTTTTTGGGGGTGAGATGTAACTTCGAATTTTAGTTAAGAATTCGGTCATTAAGTGAGGAGACTGTAGGCATATCAATAACTTGTGAGGATAGGTGCCCAAGTAGAACGTAAGACTGATCAGATCTTGATATTTTTTTTCCTATCACATTTTATTTTTAATTTTCCCACAATGCTGCTTCTTTCTTTCTTTCTTTCTTTCTTTCTTTCTTTCTTTCTTTCTTTCTTTCTTTCTTTCTTTCTTTCTTTCTTTCTTTCTTTCTTTCTTTCTTTCACAAAAGGCAGATTTAGCTCTTCCTTCTCATCTCTCCTTGGGACCAAGCGGATTCCCGACCTTTGGGGGGGGGGAATCACCTGGTGGTAACCGTACCAATTTCCTTTTCACCTGTAGCCATGCAAAGTGCATCAGTCAGGTAGTCTTGAGACGATATCGACCCCCCAATATTTACGACGGTTGCCGTGGCCACGTGATCCCCTTTTGCGACCTCAAAGTCGAGGTCTTTTTCTTCTGAAAAGAAGAGCCTGGATAGCTCTGCAGACTAAGCACTGTAATTTAACACCAGCTGTCTGCAATTAAAGTAAGATCGAATCTCGCCAAGGCTCAGGGTCGACTCAGCCTTCCATCCTTTCTAAGGTAGGTAAATTAAGGACCCAGTTTGTGGGGGCAATAAGCTGACTTTGTATAAATATACAAAAAGATGAAGGCTATTGCTTAACGCGCTGTAAGCCGCCCTGAGTCTCCAGAGAAGGGCGGCATATAAATCAAATTAAAAAAAAAAAAAGTCAACAGGGAAGCCAGATTCACTTAACAACGGTGTTACTAATTTAACAACTGCAGTGATTCACTTAACGGTTGTGGCTGCTCTGACTCAGGCTCCTCCAAAAAGCACGAAGCAGAATCCTGGTTCCAACAAAACCCCTTTTATTAAACAAACAGTGAATTCCTCTCATTCACCTCCAGCCAAGTCTTTCAAGGGAGAATTTACAGTCACAGATCTCATCTGGCTTGGAGAGCTGCCAGGCCGATATCTTCAAAACTTGGCAAGGAGTCTCGGAGAGTCACGAACCAATTAGGCGAACTCAATTGTCTCCTGCAAACTCCACTCCCCTTCCGCTCCTCTTTTATTCCCTCTGGGAGGGACCATTCATCGTCCACCTGTGGCCTTACTCCTGAGTCGTCCCTTGTTCTTTAGCTGTTCTCTTCGTCTGGCAACTTTGCACATGTGCACGCTGGGAACAGGCTCCAGCTGTTCCTCTGCCTCACTGATGTCTGACTCCGAAGGCAGCTGGTAACTGTCAGACGGCCCTGGCCCCCTCTCTGCCTCCGACGCAGAGCCCTCATCAGAGCCTTCCCCAGACTCCAGGACTGGCCCAGGTTCCTCCCCAACCTCCTCACTGTCCGAATCAGTGGCAAGAAAGGTCATAAAAATAACAACAGTAACAGAGTTGGAAGAGAGACCTAGGGATTCGAACCACCGAATTGCCGACCTTTCGGATCAACAAGCTCAGCGTCTTAGCCACTGCGCCACCTAGCCAGGTCCTCAAAAAGGAGCCAAACTCACTTAAGAACCGTCACGCCTGGCAAACAGAAATTTGGGCTTAATTGCGGTTGTAAATCGAGGACTTGCCTGTAGAGGGAATAAATTTCACGGGAGTGGAACCATTCTGTCCTCTTTTTTTATTTTTAAAAAAATTAAAATCTAAAGCCAAGCCTTTGAAACGTTGCTGCTGTCCAGAAACGGCACGGAAACCTTTTAAAAAGTCAGGTTTAGCGACTGAAATTTGGTGCCAACTACCATCTTTTCTGCTGTTTCTGCCCCCCCCCTTCAGAAACTCCCCCAACATCTGGCAGTCTGCAGGGAGCCTTAAAAAAAAAGAATGTTTCCTGCATTAACAATGGAATCGAATTCTTTAGATGGCTGAATGCCTTAAAAAAATAATTTAATACTTTTTAAAAAAAAAAAAATGCTTGGCAAAGCTTGGAGACCTTCAGGATATTCGAGAGACGGGGATTTTTCCTGCCCGCCCCCCCCCCCGAAAAAAATACAACGGGGGCCCTCGAAGCTTTTAGCAGGACGTGGAAATGCTCTTTTCGCCTTTGATTCCCAAAAGGCTGAGGCCACTAAAAGAGCCGGTGAGCCTGCAAGAAAAGTGAGAAAAATCTGTGTTAAGATTTCTTCAGAAAACGTGCTTTGCTGCCTATTATTAAAGCTCTTGAATAAAGTGAATTGCAGGAGCAGAAATCCCCCCCCAAAACTGAGCAGGTTAAATTTGAATTACAGGTGATCCTCGATTTGCCACAATTCATTTAGTGACCGTCTGAAGGTAGAAAGGCACGGAAAAAAGGGACTGTTTTTCACACTTAGTGACGGCTGCAGCATCCCGGGGTCATGTGATCTCCTTTTTGTGACCTTCTGGCCAGCAAAGTCAACGGGGAAGCCCAATTCCCTTAACAACCTTCAAAACTGCCATGATTCGCTTAACGACGGGAGCAAGAAAGGTCATAAAACAGGGACAAAGCTCGCTTAACTTCTGTCTTGTTTTGGGCTCAATGATGGTCCTAAATCGAGGACGACTTGTACTTGATCTACCAGTAAACGTATTTATTTTGCGTTTGTTTATTTTGTGTTTCTAACTGCTGGATTGCAGCAAAGTTATCTACTGTATTTTTCGGAGTATAAGATGCTCCGGACTATAAGACGCACCTACCTTTTTTGGGGGAGGAAAACAAGAAAAAAAAAATCTGCCTCTGCCTCCCAGCAATTTGCCTCCTTGCAGCAAACAGCCTGCTTTACTTTCAGTTTCATTTTCTTCACAGCCTGATTAGCATAAGAAAAAAAAAAATCTGCCTCCCAGCAATTTGCCTCCTTGCAGCAAACAACGGAGGCCCGTGCGGCAATAGGCTATGGCAATCCCTGCAGGCTAAAACAGCTGAGGGTTGGGAGGCCGATCCAACCAACAATCAGCTGCTTGTGCTAATCAGGCTGTGCTGAAGCTGAAATGGGCTGTTTGCTGCTTGCTGCAAGGAGGCAAATTGCTGGGAGGCAGAGGCCAAAGGATGGGGGCCAGTGGGTGGGCAGGGCTACATTTGGTGTATAAGACGCATCCAAATTTTCACCCTCTTTTAGGGGGGAAAAAGTGCGTCTTATACTCCGAAAAATAGGGTAAATCAGGACAGTAATTTAAAAAACAAACAAACATTGTGTCAGGTTTCGAGGTCGTCTCAAATAAATTGCATTTCAAACAAAGTCTTTGATGAAAAACTTCCATTTATTAAGCACGACATTCTAATTCCAACTCCATCGCAGCCAACACTGACTTCCAGACCCAAAACCCTCCCTTTCCGTTCCCCACTCCTCTGCACTCATTGGCCATCTTCCAAGTCACTCTACCCCTAATCTACTGCTCCAGCTCAAAGGAATTTCCCCCCTCCCATCCCATCTCCTAGGGGATATTATCTCCAGGGAAAATAAGGAGGTGAAAAGTCCAACGTCCCTTTCCAGACGCCTCCGCTTCTCCTTCTTATGTCAGCACTAGAGTAAATGCAGCTTGAAGTGCTGACACATTGGTTCTCTAAGCATCACTCCAAGAAAGAAGAGATCCCAGACTGACAATCCAAGGTGAAATAAGGATTTTTTTGTGGAAAAAGAAAAGAGAAGGAAGAAATTTTTTTCCCCCACCTGTTGGTGCCTGGTAACAGAACAAGGCAAAGTGTATTCTCTGGAACCCGTTCATAGAGTGTTTTGACTTTCCGGTCCAGCTTCTTGATGGCTTTCTTTAAACCAAGTTCCTGCGGAGAAATGATGCAAAGGCTTTCATTGAAAGAGAGCAAAACAAGAAAGCAAAGATGCAAGAAGCCATGGCTTCAAGAAACTCGGTGCTTAACATTTCGGTTCAAATGTCAATGCCGGTAATGAAACACCTGCGAGAAAACCACCAAGCTAAGAGAGCACCAAGGACTCCTCAGTCCTCCTCCTTCCCCCTCCTCCTCCTCTTCTCCACCAACCCTACTCCTAGCACTGATGAGGTTACCTAGCTGGGTAATGAAATGTCTTGCAAGAAAACCACCAAGCTCAGAGAGCACCAATGTTCTGTCCCCGTCACACACGCACACACACCAACAGACGTTCAAGAGTTAAAGACCAAACCAGCCGGCAAAATCCTTTTCCTTATGATAATGGAACTTGGCAACAACCTAGTGGCTGCCTGCCAAGAGTTTATTACTTACGAAGAGGAGAGATAACTTCTCCCCACTTCTGGTACATCAAAGGAAACAGCTCAGTAATTACAGAGTCAATCAAGTCCAGAGATAATCCAGCAAAGTCTATAGCAAAAGTCTGGCAATGCAGAATGGCGTGGAAGCTTTCAGCTTTGTTCGTCACAAGGTTTGACTGGCCACCACGCTCCCTTTTATACCTTGTGGGGTGTGATCAAGTGACTCAGCCTAATCTCGGGCACGCCTTTTCTTCTGTTGCGCACGCTTATCTCTGCGACGCTGGTGTGGATCCAGCCAAGACTCATTACCCTCATCACTATCCATCTGTGGCTGCGTGGACATGCTTGGCCCCAGCCCTATCTCTTGCCCTTTGGCGGACACCGAAGGCATTGCCAGAGAGGAGGGTCCTGGAGAGGGAGGCCTTGCCAACTCCTCTCCTTCACTCTCGGAGTCCTCTCCTGCCGATGACACAGGCTCAGGTAACGGAGCCACAACAACCAAGGACTCATCGGTCCTCCTCCTTCCTCTCCTCTTCCCCTCCTCCTCTCCACCAACCCTCCTCCTAGCATTGATGATGTTACCTAGTTGGGTAATGAAACGTCTTGCAAGAAAACCACTAAGCTCAGAGAGCACCCAGGACCCCTCGGGCCTCCTCCTCCTCCTTCTTCTCCTCTTCCTCTCCACCAACCCCATTCCTAGCGCTGATGACATTGTAAAACTCAACTATCCTCTCGCTTAGCGATGGAAATTTGGGGGCCAGTTGCGGTCATAAGTCGAGGACTACTATCGTGCGCTTTAACCAACTGCGCCCTCCAGCGCTCGGCTGAAGCTTCTCTCGTCCGTCCCAGAACTGAAAGGGAGGCCTCCGAATCTCGCTCTCCTTCTGCCACCCCTTGCAACCTTGACGTACTAAAGCCCAGGGGCTCACCTCATCCGAGGATTGTTGCTGCTTCTTCTCTTGCACTTCTGCTCCTCCTCGGCCCTTTTCATTCACCAGAGAGGCCCACTGGAAGAACGTGGGAGACGTGAGGGCTCTCCGGCTCCGAAAGGGGCTCCCTTGGAGGATTTGGAGGGCCTCGCAGGCGCACTCCGGGCCCTGGAATCCTGGGAGGGAGACCCCCAAATAATGCAAATTAATACACTGGGAAATCAGATCAGTGGCCTTGAGAATCGTGTTGGGGCAGCCCAGATAAAAACAGTTTAAATTAAGACATTCCTTGTAATTTCTTCTCCTTTCCTTTCCTTCCTCCCCTCCCTTCCTTATCCATTCTCCTCCTTCCCTTGCCTTCTTCCTTCCTTCCTCCCTCCTTCCCTTCCCTTTCCTTCCCCTACCCTCCCTCTCTTATCCATTCACCACCTTTCCTTTCCTCCCTCCCTCCTTCCCTTCCTTCCCCTCCCTCTCTTATCCATTCACTACCTTTCCTTTCTTTTCCTCTCTCCCTCCTTCCCTTCGCTTGCTTCCTTTCCTTCCCCTCCCCCCTCTCTTATCCATTCCCCTTTCCTTTTCTTCTGCTTGCTTTCTTCCTTCCTTCTCTTCCCTCTCCTACCTATTCACCTTTTCTTTTTCTTTCTTTTCCTCCCTCCCTCCTTCCCTTCCCTTCTTTCCTTTCCTTCCCCTCCCTCTTATCCATTCACCACTCTTCCTTTCTTTTCCTCCCTCCTCCTTCCCTTCCCTTGCTTCCTTTCCTTCCCCTCCCCTCCCTTTTATCCATTCACCACTTTTCCTTTCTTTTCTTCCCTCTCCTCCTTCCCTTCCCTTGCTTCCTTTCCTTCCCCTCCCCTCCCTCTTATCCATTCACCACCTTTTCTTTCCTTCTGCTTGCTTACTTCCTTACTTCTCTTCCCTCCCCTATCTATTCACTTTTCTTTTTCTTTTCCTTTCTTTTCCTCCCTCCCTCCCTCCTTCCCTTCGCTTGCTTGCTTCCTTTCCTTCCCCTCCCTCTCTTATCCATTCCCCACCTTCCCTTCCCTATGACCAAGACAAAAAGGTCATAAAATGGTCGTCGTGGGTCGAGCACTAGCTGTAAGAGTGAGTGTGCTCCGGAGCTGTGAAAGGGGAAAGATTTTTAAGAGCCAAAAGAGAAAGAGAGAAGAAGAGAGAACTCAAGGCTCTTAATCCACAGGTTTATCTCATGCAGCAATATCGGTGTTTTTGGAGAACAGTCCTTATTGATGGCCACACTTACTCAGAAAGCAGTAATCCCTCTGTTTTCCGGTCTGGCGATCTCTTGGCCAAAAAATGGAGCGTAAACCTTTCAAAGGGCCCAGCTGTTCTTGCAGCTCCGTCTCCCCTTGGCATTTCCTCAATCCGGCCAAGTACAGGATGCTTTGGTTTTCGGGATCTCTTTCCAGCTCTTGCAATAGCATCTCACCATCAAGGGTCATCTCGGTGATGGGCCTTTGAACCTTAAGACGAACACGGGGGGACAAAAGGCTGGTAAACATTAGCTGGCCTAGACCAGAGAACCTTCCTCCTGCATTGGGCAGGATGAGTCCTTGGTCTTGTTTCACCCCGTTGGATAAAGCAGTTTACCAAGAGAAGAGAATATTTGTAGCTCAGGGTTGAACTGTGGGGTTTTCTTGCAGGCATTTTAATATCACCTAGGTAGCATCATCAGTGCTAGGTAGAGGGGGGGGAGGAGGAGGGGGGGAGGAGGAGAATCGAGGGGTCCTTGGTGCTTTCTGAGCTTGTTTTCTTGCTGATGTTTCTGTCAGCACGTCAAGATGCATTTATCCTCGTTCTGACATAAGAAGGAGAACGCAGGCGTCTGCAACGGGACGGTTGCCTTTCACCTACTTATTTCCTCTGGAGATAATGTCCCTCAGGAGATGGATGGGAGGGGGGAAATTCTTTGAATTGGAGCAGTAGATTAGGGGTGAATGATTGGGAAGATGGCCAATGAATGCAGAGGAGTGGGGGAAGGAAGAGGAGGGGTTTTGGGGCAGCACGTCAGTGCCGGCTGCAACAAGTCGGTGTAAAAAGTGCTGTGCTTAATAAAATGGAAATTTGTTTTATAAAAGACTTCGTTTGCGAGGCAATTTATCTGAAGACAGCCGGAAAACCTGACAGTTTCATTACCCAACAAGGTTACATCATCAGCCCTAGAAGGGAGAGAGGTTTGCAGAGAGGAGGAGGAGGAGAACGACTGTGAGGTCCTTGGTGCTCTCTGAGCTTGGCTGTTTTGTTGCCGACATTTCATTACCCAAATAGGTAACATCATCAGTGCTAGGATCACTGACGACGTTACCGAATTGACTCGTGAAACTTCTGCAAGGAAACAACCAAGCACAGGCAGCACCGAAGACCTCGCACGTGACGATTTGTTGAGGTCACGTACTAAGCCATGGTTGGTTTAATTGCGGTTTCGAATAAACCATCATGGTCAGGGATCTCATTTCATAGGAAGCTCTTTTTTTTCTAGGTTCTATGGATGCTCTTTTCCCTTCTGGAGGGAACGAGTAGAAAAAAAATAAATAAATAACAATGGATTATGTTTATAGATGATAAATCAATAGAATCTATAAGCTTTCCTTTCATGAAAGCAAATATAATAATAATAATAATAATAATAATAATAATAATAATAATAATAATAATAATAATAATAGATTACGATTATGCCAAATAACAGCAGGTGAATTGCAGCCCCTACGTTTTGCATCTCGTGAGGAAAATCTGATCTAAACCATCGCGAAGGATATAATACTTTAAAAAGAGAAACGAAGGGCCTAAGATTTTTGCAGACTGCATGCATGCCGTTCGCTCTCCACCCTGGAATTGAAAGGTGAGCTGTAAGCTTACCTTGAGGGCCGATCCTCCAATTTCTGCTCCGTTCAGGTCTTCCAAAGCCAGTTGTGCCCCTTCCAGCACTTCATATTGGATACAGAGATGGGGCTTTGGGAGAGACAAAAAGGGGCCCCGGCAGTTAAATAAGGGGTTTGGTGCTTCCCAATACTCAGATCCTTCCTTTCTTCCTTCCTTCCTTCCAAATTCTTTCCTCCCTCCCACCCTGCTAAACTCCTTCCTTCCTTTTCCTTCCTGCCTTTCTCTTAAATCCCTTCCTCCCTCCCACCTTCCTGCTAAATTCCTTCCTTTTCCTTCCTTCCTGCTAAATTCTTTCCTCCCTCCCTCCTGCTAAACTCCTTCCTTCCTTCTTTTCCTTCCTTCCTGCTAAATTCCTCCCTCCTTCCTTCCTGCTAAACTCCTTCTTTCCTTCTTTTCCTTCCTTCCTGCTAAATTCCTTCCTCCCTGCTAAATTCCTTCCTTCCTTTTCCTTCCTTCCTGCTAAATTCTTTCCTCCTTCCCTCCCTCCTGCTAAACTCCTTCCTTCCTTCTTTTCCTTCCTTCCTGCTAAATTCCTTCCTCCTTCCTTCCTGCTAAATTCCTTCCTTCCTTTTCCTTCCTTCCTGCTAAATTCTTTCCTTCTTCCCTCCCTCCTGCTAAACTCCTTCTTTCCTTCTTTTCCTTCCTTCCTGCTAAATTCCTTCCTCCCTGCTAAATTCCTTCCTTCCTTTTCCTTCCTTCCTGCTAAATTCTTTCCTTCTTCCCTCCCTCCTGCTAAACTCCTTCCTTCCTTCTTTTCCTTCCTTCCTGCTAAATTCTTTCCTCCCTTCCTTCCTCCTTCCTGTTAAATCCCTTCTTCCTCCCTCCCTCCCTCCTTCCTGCTAAATTGCTTCCTCCCTCCCTCATTCCTTCCTGCTAAATCCCTTCCTTTCTTCCTCCTTCCTTCCTGCTGATTTCCTCCCTCCCTCCCTTTCTGCTAAATTCTTGCCTTCCTCCCTCCCTCCCTCCTGCTAAATTCCTTCCTTTTCTTCCTCCCACAAGAGCCTTGATAGCACAGTGGACTAATGCACTGTTATTAACATCTGCTGCTTGCAATTACTGCAAGTTCAAATCTCACCAGGCTCAAGGTTGACTCAGCCTTCCATCCTTTCGAGGTAGGTAAAATGAGGACCCGGATTGTGGGGACAATAAGCTGACTTTGTATAAAAAAGAACACCGCTTGGGGGGGGCCCCCCGAAAGCCCTACTAAGCAGGTATATACAAAAGTATGAAGGCTATTGCTTAACGCATTGTAAGCCACCCTGAGTCTCCGGAGAAGGGCGGCATATAAATCGGACCAATAAATAAAATAAAATAAATACATTTTCCTTCCTGCTAAATTCCTTCCTTGCTTCCATCTTTCCTTCCTCCGTCCCTCCCTCCCATAAAGTGTTCCTAATGTATGTCCGCTCAACTCACTCTCAGTGACTCTATGCAGTTTACATGGAAACAAAGCCCAACAGAAGAACAATAAAAAAGCAATAACCCCACCCCCATGATAACAACCAAATGAGCCACTTGATGGGCTCCCTCCCTCTCTGGGGTCCTCTGGCCCATTAGCAAAACTAGGTCTTGTGAAAGAGCACCAAAGTAGAGGCCAATCTTCTCTTATCCAAAAGGATGATGTTCCCCAGGGAAGGAGCCACCACGGAGAAGGTTCTGCTAAATCAGTGATGGCTAACCTTGTTCTTTTGCCCCATTGATGTCCGACTCCGAAGGTAGCTGATAACTGTCAGACGCCCCTGTCCCCCTCTCTGCCTGCGACGGGGAGCCCTCATCAGAGCCTTCCCCAGACTCCAGGACTGGCCCATGTTCCTCCCCAACCTCCACCCTCCAAAATGGGAGGGTGGAGAGAGAAATTCATCAGCCTAGCTTTTCCCCTCTGGTATTTCCACTGGCCACTGTCCAGGATAGCAAAATGATTTGACTACTTGCCTTAAACGTTTCTGAAATGACCCGGATCGTCTGAATGTGGCCGCATTTCCCGAAAGCTTTGTTCACAGTCTTCAGACAAACGTCTTTGGTCAAAGGGCCCACGTAGATGGTCAGCAGGTCCGAAAGCTTGGCCCTCATCTAGGAAAAGGGAGGACGGCCACTTAGAAATGGAACCAACGAGACCGCAGGCAGTCCTCGACTTACGACCACAACTTGAGCCCAAGACGTCTGTTGCTAAGCGAGACATTTGTTCGGCGAGTTTTGGGGAATTGGGGAAGATCTGCTTACCTTTGAAATGGTTTCCGCATGGAGGTCAGCTGTGAGATGCTTCGAATCCAAAACCAATTGAATGATGTTAACAGGAGATTTAGGAATCTCTTCCAGGGCTTTCTGGAGAATCTGAAAAGGGTTAACAATGGAATTGGGAGACATTTTGGAGATCCGCGCATTGAAGAAAGGTGAGATGCTTAGAAAACATATACAGTGTTAGCCCTGATGATATTCCCTAGTTGGGTCATGAAACGTCTGCAAGAAAATCACGAAGCTCAGAGAGCATACAGCATGTGACCCATTCATTTCAACCCTGGGTTACAAACAGGGTGGATAAAAATCAATGATTTTTTTTAAAAAAATAAAAAAAATCGGATTTTTTTGATTTAAATCGGATTTTTTTGATTTTTATCGAATTTATTTTAATAAAAAACTTTTGGGGTAAAAATCTATCGTAAGATAGTTTCCTATTTAAGATACATAAATAATTTAGTTTATTCAGCATGAAATGGAGCTTAGTTATGTAGCACAAGGCTGTATATTCTGCAACACTGGGACTATCGGTGAGTCAAAGGAGTAGCAGAGATGACAGTTGCCCTTTAAAAATTATGATTTAAATCAAGTTGATTTAAATCAAGCCTTTTTACTAGTGATTTAAATTGTGATTTAAATCAACTCGATTTAAATCAAATCCACCCTGGTTACAAACATATTCCTTTATTGGTATGTATATAAACAGCTTGCAAAAGTAGAAAACAGAGAGGGCCAAAAAATGATCTATGATAACTTGGTTTGCAACGGCAAGAACCAGGTCCGTATTTTTATCAGTTTTGTACAATTAAAACGACGACAGAGAAACACAACCAAATACTCTTCATAACTCACTTCCTCATTTAAGGAAGCCGTCTGATTCTGAGCATTATTTTGTTCTCCCGGAAGCAACGTTTTTTCACTGGCGGGCTGTAAGTTGTCTAAAAGGCTAGAAGACAAGAAGAAAAAACCAACGTTAAATAAACTTGAACAGGTATAGTTATTCCTCGACTTACGATGGCTCATTCAGTGACCCTTTGAAGTTAAAACGACGCTGAAAAAAAGAGAATTATGAGCGTTTTTCATTCTTAACGACCGTTGCAGCATCCTCCTCTCCCATGACCATGTGATCAAAATTCAGATGCTTGGCAACTGGCAGGTACTTATGACAGTTGCAGTGTCCACAGTGTGATCTGCCTTCTGACGAGGAAAATCGATGGGGGTAGCCAGATTCACTTAACAACCGTGTTACTAATTTAACAGATGCAAAGATGTGGCAAGAAAGCCGGTGAAATAGGGCAAAACTCACCAAACTGTCTCGCTTAGCAGCGGAAATTTGGGGTTCAATTGTGGTCATAAGCCAAGGGCTACCTGTAGATTTGTGCTTTAATTTTTTTGCAAAAAAAAAAAAAGGTTATGACTAAACAAGCGTGAATAAACATCAGAGGCAGAGGTGGGTTTTAGCAGGCTCTGACCAGTTCTGGAGAACCGGTAGCGGAAATTTTGAGTAGTTTGGAGAACCGGTAGTAAAAATTTTGACTGGCCCCGCCCCCATCTATTCTCTGCCTCCCGAATCCCAGTTTATCCAGAGGAAATGGGGATTTTGCAGTAAAACTTCCCCTGGATTGGGGAGGGAATGGAGATTTTACAGTATCCTTCCCCTGGAGTAGGGAGGGAATGTGGATTTTGCAGTAACCTTCCCTTGGAGTGGGGAGGGAATGGAAATTTTATAGTATCCTTTCTCTGGAGTGGGAAGGGAATGGGGATTTTGCAGTAACCTTCCCGTGGAGTGGGGAGGGAATGGAGATTTTATAGTATCCTTTCTCTGGAGTGGGAAGGGAATGGGGATTTTGCAGTAACCTTCCCCTGGAGTGGGGAGGGAATGGAAATTTTATAGTATCCTTTCTCTGGAGTGGGAAGGGAATGGGGATTTTGCAGTAACCTTCCCGTGGAGTGGGGAGGGAATGGAGATTTTATAGTATCCTTTCTCTGGAGTGGGAAGGGAATGGGGATTTTGCAGTAACCTTCCCGTGGAGTGGAGTGGGAATGGAGATTTTTACACTATCCTTCCCCTGCCACGCCCACCAAGCCACGCCACACCATACCCACGCCCACAGAACCAGTAGTAAAAAAAAATCTGAATCCCATCACTGATCATAGGGGACTTAATTTGATCTGAAAATTTCTGAAGGGTAGCAATTCCAGATTAACAAGCTACCCATCTCAGGACCAAAAAAAAAAAAAAAGATTTGCAACCATCTAAATCAGGGGTCTCCAACCTTGGCAACTTTAAGACTTGTAGACTTCAACTCCCAGAGTTCCTCAGCCAGCCAATTCTAGGGGTTGGAAGTCCACACGTCTTAAAGTTGCCAAGGTTGGAGACCCCTGATCTAAATGCAGCCGCCATGTTGCGTTTCCCCCAGTCTGGCTGTTTTGCAAAATGAACTGGCAACCGAAAAGACCACGGCCCATTCTTTTGGGCACTCAGTGCCTTGCAATTTTGAGTCCATGGGGCGATGCGTATTTTCTCCATCTTCTTTTCAGAGGTTCTGCCAGGCCAGTGGTGAAAATTCAGCTGGTTCTTTCCGGATCGCGCGATCCGGTAGCATCGGCGGCGGGAGCCTCTGCCTACCCACCCGGATGTCATCACGTCCCGTTTTTTGACCCTCTGCACATGTGCAGAAGGCTCTGCGCATTCGTAAAGGAGGCACGTGTGCTCAAATTTGCGAACCGGTAGCGAAGGTACAGCGGTATTTACCCTCACCTGGAGTTTGGTACCCCTGTCTGGATCCCGTCTCTTTGTTCCGCCTTGACCCTGACAGTCTCTATCTCTTCCATCTTCCTTTGCTCGGACAATCTGGCTTCCAGATTCAATTCTGCAACCTAAGGTGAGAAAAAAAAAACCCTCCCTAATATTACAAATTCTTCTCCTGCACTTTTGGCTTCCTGTCAGTTCTTCAGATTGTTGGTTAAAGGCCTTGTTTCCCACTGAAGGACCTCTCGAAGGACTTCCAGGGGTTTCTCCCTCATTTTTTGCACCCATTCTTCGTAGTTGGAAGGGCTGGGGAAAGCGTGTCCAGTCACCCATGATGGCGAACCTATAGCACGCGTGCCAGAGGTGGCACGCAGCCCCCTCTCTGTGGGCACGCGAGCTGTTGCCCCAGTTCAGCTCCTCCACGCATCCTGCCGGACAGCTGGTCTTTGGGTCTCTGCCATGCATGTGCAGGGGGCAGGGTCGTGCGGGGTGAGGCGGCAAGGCACATGCACGGGAGCTGCGCACGCATTGCATTCTGGGGGTTTGGGCACATGCATTTGCGCGCGCATGCGTGCATTTTGGCCACTCGGTCCGGAAAAGGTTAGCCATCACTGGAATAGAATAATGGAATGGAATGGAATGGAATGGAATGGAATGGAATGGAATGGAATAGAATAGAATAGAATGATGGAATGGAATAGAATAGAATAGAATAGAATAATGGAATGGAATAGAATAGAATAGAATAGAATAGAATAGAATGATGGAATGGAATAGAATAGAATAGAATAGATAATGGAATGGAATAGAATAATGGAATGGAATGGAATGGAATAGAATAGAATAAAATGATGGAATGGAATGGAATGGAATGGAATAGAATAGAATAGAATAATGGAATGGAATGGAATGGAATGGAATGGAATGGAATGGAATGGAATGGAATGGAATAGAATAGAATAGAATAGAATAGAATAGAATAGAATAGAATAGAATAGAATAGAACAGAACAGAACAGAACAGAACAGAACAGAATAATGGAATGGAATGGAATGCAATAGAATAGAATAGAATAGAATAGAATAGGAGTTGGAAGGGACCTTGGAGGTCTTCTAGTCCAGCCCCCTCCTCAAGCAGGACAACCTATACCATTTCAGACAAGTGACTGTCCAGTCTCTGCTTAAAAACTTCCAGTGATGGAGCGCCCACGGATTCTGGAGGCCAGCTGTTCCGCTGGTGAATTGTCCTCACCGTTAGGACACTGTCAGTGTAAAGATACATTTATCCCTGCCCTTAAACAACGGTCTTAAAAGAGCTTCAGGCACTTACTTTCCTGGGTCCTTGTTCAATGAAATACTGGGCCAGTTCAAGGGCGCACTGGGCGTCTTCGGTGGGATCGTGACCCAACTGGGCCTTGTTCTGAATTTCTTTCCTAACAAGGAGAAGGAAACATGCAACCGGTACAATCCATGAGCATTTATACGCTCTTATTGTGGTAGCAAAGAAGCAGGTGGATTTACGTAGAATATTTGTAGCTCAGGGGGGTCCTTGATGCTTTTTTTGGCGGACATTTCGTTACCCAACTAGGTAATTTCATCAGTGTTAGAAGAGAGGGGGGGGGTTGCTCTCTGTTTATATACAAATGTGTTGGTGGAACTGTTCTTGGTGGTTTCTTGATTCAGCTGTTGTTGACTGTTAGCTTGGTTAGAATAGAATCAGAATCAGAATCAGAATCAGAATCAGAATCAGAATAGAATAGAATAGAATAGAATAGAATAGAATAGAATAGAGTTGGAAGGGACCTTGGAGGTCTTCTAGTCCAACCCCCTGCCCAGGCAGGAAACCCTACACCACTTCAGTCAAATGGTTATCCAACCTCTTCTTAAAAACCTCCAGTGTTGGAGCATCCACAACTTCTGGTGGCAAGTTGTTCCACTGGTTAATTGTTCTCACTGTCAGGAAATTCCTCCTTAGTTCTAAGTTGCTTCTCTCCTTGATTAGTGTCCACCCATTGCTTCTTGTCCTGCTCTCGTGCTTTGGAGAATAGCTTGACTCCCTCTTCTTTGGGGCAGCCCCTGAGATATTGGAACACTGCTATCATGTCTCACTTGGTCCTTCTTTTCCTTAAACTTAAGACATACCCAGTTCCTGCAACCGTTCTTCGTATGTTTTAGCCTCCAGTCCCCTAATCATCTTGGTTGCTCTTCTCTGCACTCTTTCTAGAGTCTCCACATCTTTTTTACATCGTGGCGACCAAAACTGAATGTAGGATTCCAAGTGTGGCCTTACCTGAGTTGGTCGTGCCTCGATTGGGATACGGTTTACTTCTTAACTATTGGTCTAGGGTCCATCTTGGGTTGAATCTCTGCTCGCCTGGTTGTTGTTTTTTTTTAAATTTGATTTATATGCTGCCCTTCTCCGGAGACTCAGGGCGGCTTACAATGCGCTAAGCAAGAGCCTTCATCCTTTTGTATATTTATACAAAGTCAGCTTATTGCCCCCACAAACTGGGTCCTCATTTCACCTACCTTAGAAAGGATGGAAGGCTGAGTCAACCTTGAGCCTTGGAGAGATTCGAACCTGCAGTAATTGCAGGCAGCTGGTCTTAATAACAGGGTGCTTTAGACCACTGTACCACCAAGGCTCTTTGTGTTGATTGATGTTTAGAAGGTGTTTGGGTGTCTTTGTTTTTTTGACTGTTGTTTGCCTTTTTTTTTGAATTGTATGTATATGTTCTTTATCTCTATGTGCCTGCTGATGGCTGATTTCTGCGAGTGCTTCTAGGAATTCTCGAGTGTTTTTGGACACGGCTTGGTTTAGAATGATCACACTTTCCCAGCTGAAACTATGGAAAGTACTGCACTGATGAACGTCTGCAACCAACCTCAAACGTCACCAAGGACCCCATAGTTCTCCTGCTCCTTCTCCTCCTCACTTTTACTTCTACTCCACTCCAGAAATCCCACTTCCCTTCTAGCACTGATGAAGTTGCCTAGTTGGATAATGAAACGTCTGCCAGAAAACAACCAAGATCAGAGACCATCACGGACCCCACAAGCCAATTTCAATCTGGGGATTTCTGGGAGTTGGAAGTCTACAGATCTTAAAAGTTGCCGAGGTTGGACCTCCTTGCCCTAAGCAGATATATACTCGTAGGACTTGACAATTCTTTAATTATCCGTCAACAGCCCTACCCTTCCTCGGAAAGGAGTTGCTTTCACGGTGGAGCAATTCAGAAATATCCTAATTGAAAAGGGTGAGGAGACATGCCCGCAGGCAGAAACTCAACCCAAACCTTCTTACCCTAAAACAGCAGCTGCTAAAAATTTCAGTTTGAACCTTTTGCCCCCTTTCCGGGCGTAGAGAAGCGAAGTGTCTATAACGTTCGGGTGAATCATCTGGAAATACGAGAAAAGGGAAAAAGGAAAAAAATGTTTCAAAACACGGTGTTTTAAAACAAACAAAAAATACGACATTGTGACCATCTCGAGGGAGTCCTGGTGTTACGACCCATTCCTTTTGCTGAGTTCACGTGCCCACCAATATGGCTACGTGTGCCACCTGTGGCACACGTGCCATAGGTTCACCATCACGGACCTACAAGGTCTCTTCCAACTCTTTTAATCCATGAATCTAATCTATGAATCTACGGAACCTCAACTTTGTACTTTTACACAATACCATAAACTAGCCATTTCTATAGCAACAAACCTAACTGATCGGCAAGACCCAAAATCAACGTTTCATTTTTCCCCCACCTCGAGCACAAAGTCCAGAAGTGGTTTCCAAGTGGAAACAAAAGTAATTGTGTCCCTCCCCCTAGCTTTGACCAAAGCAGTCCATTTAGCCATCTCTGCTGAGTCCATCAATTTTGGCAGCCGTCCATCCATTGTGGGAATCAAAGCGTCCTTCCATGTTTGAAGCCTTCAAAATTTGCCACGTTTGGTGACCACTGCCTTAGGCGAGTTGAGACCGTGCAATAGATATACTCACTTCTAGAGCTCGGAGATCAGCATCTAAGGAATGGCCCACTAAAATGGCATCCGAAGGCAGAATATCCTTTAATCGGCTCTGGATTTCTGTGAGGGTGGTTTGTACGGGGCGTAGCAGGTCCTCCGTGATGCCGGAGTAACTTCAAAACACAAGAAAGAGAACATTTTAGGGCCGTCGAATTGACACTTTCCAACGAGGGTCTTTCAAGAAAGTAACAGATCCCAGCCCAGATAATGATACCGGTACGGGTAATCCTCGACTTACGACCACAATGGAACCCCAAGTTTCCATTGCTAAGCAAGAAAGTTGTTCGCTGAGTTTTGTCCCGTTTTACGACCTTCCTTGCCACTGTTGTTAAGTGAATCGCTGCAGCTGCTCAGCTCGTAACACGCTTGTCAAGTGAATTTGGCTTCCCCGTGGATTTTGCTTGCCAGAAGGTCGCAAAAAGGGATCACGCGAGCCCGAGATCCTGCAACCCTCAGAATTACATGCCAGTTGCCAAGGGTCTGAATCTTGACCAATAGGGATGCTGCAACGGTCATAAGCGTGAAAAACGGTCGTAAGTCGCCTTTTTCAGTACCGCTGCAACTTTGAGCGGTCACTAAATGAATGGTCGTAAGCAGGGGTGGGGCTGCTGGGGGTTCACAGGGGTTCGGGAGAACCTCTAGCTAAGATTCTGTGCAGTTCGGAGAACCCCCAAATCCCACTCCTGGCTGGCTCCGCCCACTCCGCCCCACCCTGCCCCTCTTAGGGGGTCCCCACGCAGCCCATTTTGGATGCAGGTAAGTGCAGGATGCACACGGAGGCTCGGGGAGGGCAAAAAATGGGCCTACTGGAAGTTTTGGAAGGTCGGAAACAGGCCTGTTTCCGGCCTCCAGAGGGCCTCCGGAGCCTGGGGAGGCCGTTTTCGCCCTCCCGGAGGCTCGAGGAAACTTTCCAGAGCTTGGGGGGCGAGAATGCCCCTCCCACACTGTGGTGCACGGAGGCTTGAGGAGGGCGAAAAATGGGCCTACTGGAAGTTCAGGAAAGGGGCCTCCAGAGCCTGGGGAGGCCGTTTTCACCCTCCTGGAGGCTCGAGGAAAGCCTTTGGAGACCGGGGAGGCCAAAAGCCCCCCCCCCTGTGGTGCAGGAGGCCAACTAGGCCACGCCCACCGTGGCCACGCCCACCCAGCAACTGGGCAGAGAACTCCTTGCTAAAATTGTTGAAGCCCGTCCCTGGTTGTAAGTTGAGGACTATCTGCATAACTATAGATCTGTGAATTCCTAGGAAGGTGCCTTCTTAACTAACCCTAACTTCCTGTTAATCAAACTGTCTAAGCTTCGTTGCCTCTTTGCTCTCTGGGAAGCAGCCCCTCCCTCCTCGGAATCCAGACTACATTCCACTACACTCATCCCAATCACCGGCCCGCACCTCCTGCATATACTCCCAGGATGCTACATGTAAAAGTTTAAAACAAACAAATACACACACACACCTTATTGAAATACGTGGCTTGGCCTTAAAAAAAAATAACTGTATCAAATGGAAGAACCCACATTTCAAGCAACTGCAGTAACCCAAACATTCAAAATTCTGGGTAGTGTCCCAGGTTTTACAACGGTTATCAGTTTAAGCGACATACCAGGTAAGGTAATTCCTGACTGGCCGTCTTGGCTTGACAAGCTCGTTCATAACGCACTGACCGGCAGTGTCCACCACGGCAATTCGGGTGAGTTCTGACCCTTTATCGGTGAAACACTGGTCAAAACGAGAAAAGGTGAAGAAAGGTTGATGATTCCCTGTGATCTCTCCCGTGATAGGTGAACGGATGGGATTCCTTTACGGAAGGGTAACACCTCTCACTGAACTCTGGTGCTCTCTCTCAGCCCTACGAAGGAGGCAATGGCCAAACCACTTCTGAAAAATCCTTGCCAAGAAAACTGCAGGGACTTTTCCACGCAGCCTCTGAGAATCGGACACAATTAAATGCAAAAAAAAAGAAGTTTTGCACAAAACGTCTCAATAAACAGTGACCATATCTCATCCTAATTGTCCAGACACAATCCATAATTATAAGCACCTCGTTCCTAAATTGTATTATAACTCAGCAATAGTGACCAAAAAAAGTGCTTCTTTTCAATGTTGAAGGACTCTTAGCAAAGAAAAGAGCGAAAGGTCTTGAAGAAGGAGAGTGCAAAAGTTGGCTTGAAACTCAACATTAAGAAAACTAAGGTCATGGCATCTGGCCTTCTCAATTCCTGGCAAATAGATGGGGAAGAAATGGGAGGTAGTGACAGATTTTATTTTCCTGGGCTCCAAGATCACCGCAGATGGGGACTACAGCCAAGAAATTAAAAGAGGCTTGCTCCTGGGGAGGAAAGCTATGACAAACCTAGATGGCATACTAAAAAGCAGAGACATCACCCTGCCAACAAAAGTGCGTATAGTCAAGGCGATGGTTTTCCCAGTTGCAATGGATGGCTGTGAAAGTTGGACCATAAAGAAGTCTGAGCGTCAAAGAATTGAGGCATTTGAACTCTGGTGCTGGAGAAGACTCCTGCGAGTCCCTTGGACTGCAAGGTGATGCAACCGGTCAGTCCTAGAGGAGATCAACCCTGACTGCTCTTTAGAAGGGCAGATCCTGAAGAGGAAACTCAAAATACTTTGGCCACCTAATGAGAAGGAAGGACTCCCTGGAGAAGAGCCTAATGCTGGGAATGACGGAGGGCAAAAGAAGAAGAGGACGGCAGAGAACGAGGTGGCTGGATGGAGTCACTGAAGCAGTCGGCGTGAGCTTAAATGGACTCTGGGGGATTGTAGAGGACAGGAAGGCCTGGAGGAACGTTGTCCATGGGGTCGCAATGGGTCAGACACAATATCGCAACTAACAACAACACCTCACAAATGTAATACTTTCCCTTCCTGGCTGGGGATGACGTGGAGTTTTGCGTGCACTCAGTCACAGATTAGATCTGTACCCCAAATCAAGAACTGAAGACTTCAAAGGTAAATCTTTTATAGGTAAGAAATCAGTTCTTATTTACTGAGATCCAACCTTTGCAATGAGAAGGAGAGTAACGCGACACTAAATAAATACCATTTCGCAATCCAGTCCAAAGAGGGGGCTGCTATCCGTAACCGGGCCATTGCAGAGAGTCGGGACAAAATGGCTGCGGTCGCCATAACCTGGAGAGGCAATGAACAAATTGTCACATCTGAAAATGGGCTGTGTCCGGCCTCCGAAGGGCCTCTGTGGGGTGGGGAAGGCTGTTTTTGCCCTCCCCAGGCTCCTAGAAATTCTAGAAATCCTAGAATCTGGGAGTCCTCCTGGATACACAGCTGTCCTTGGAGGAACATCTGACGGCTGTAGCCAGGGGGACTTTTTGTCAGGTTCGCCTGATCCGCCAGTTGCGGCCCTTTTTTGATCGGGATTCCCTGTGCACAGTCACTCACGCCCTCGTCACCTCTCGCCTGGACTACTGCAATGCTCTCTACATGGGGCTCCCCTTGAAGGGCACCCGGAGGCTCCAACTGGTCCAGAATGCGGCTGCGCGGGTAGTTACGGGAGCTGCATGGCGCTCCCATACAACACCTCTCCTGTGTGAGCTGCACTGGCTCCCGGTGGTCTTCCGGGTGCGCTTCAAGGTGTTGGTTATCACCTTTAAAGCGCTCCATGGCATAGGACCTAGATATCTTCGAGACCGCCTGCTGCTACCGACGGCCTCCCATCGACCTGTGCGCTCCCACAGAGAGGGCCTTCTCGGGGTGCCATCAGCCAAACAATGCAGGCTGGTGACCCCCAGGGGGAGGGCCTTCTCTGTGGGGGCACCTACCCTCTGGAACCAGCTGCCCCCAGAGATAAGGAGAATCCAAGACCTCGGTGCCTTCCGCTGTGCCCTTAAAACTTTCTTTTTTCAGCAAGCCGGGCTGGCCTAACACTTTTTAAAATGTTTTTAATTGTTTTGTCATTGCTTTTAATTATGGGGCCAAATATATATATATATCTTTTTAATTGTATTTTAATGTTTGTAGTTTATGTTTTTACTTTGGCTGTACACCGCTCTGAGTCCTCAGGGAGAAGGGCGGTATATAAATTTGATATAAAATAAAATAAAATATTACTGGAGGAATTCAAGGACATATCTCTGAAACAATGACCCAACAGGACACAGGTAGTTTAGTTCTAACTATTAAAGCTATGACCTGTCCCTCTTCTAGACATCTAGAATTTGATCATAAATGTGGATTCTAAGACAGCTTACCTTCTACAGGGTAATCATAGACGCGCATCTCCTCGCGAGTTAAAATATAACTTGAGAGACGGCAGGACTTTTCTGCGTGTTTCTGAATTATGGGAACTTCATCTCCATCTGAAACCAAGGACACACTTGCTCTAAGTATCCGTATTAGCATTTTTGCCCCTTTTCTGTCAGCAGTCTCTTCAGTGTGTTGTGAGAAGACAGAAGGAGGCTTTTCCATGTCATTCGATTTATTTAGATTTATAACTGCTGCTTATCTACCAATTCAATGGTTACATGGCAGTTGCCAGAATAATCAAAGCAAAATTAAAGCGTCATAAAACCACGCCTCTTTCAGAAACGTTAAACCAATAACCATAAAATAAAATCAAGCTGCAAGACCACCAGCAATAATAATAATAATAATAATAATAATAATAATAATAATAATAATAATAATAAAAATAAAATTATTGCAGAGGCAAATGCCGCCTCTGCAATGAAAAAGAAGAGACAGTCGACCACCTGATCAGTGGGTGCAGCAAAATTTCACAAACTGACTACCTACAACGCCATGACCGTGTTGCTAAAATCATTCACTGGAAATTGTGCCAGAAGTTTGGATTTGAGTACAGCAAAAACCACTGGGAACATCAGGTTGAGAAAGTTTTAGAGAATGAGAAACTCAAGATCTTGTGGGACTTTAGGATTCAGACTGACAGGCACTTGGTCCACAACACACCTGACATAACAATAGTTGAAAAGAAAAAAGTATGGTTCATTGACATTGCAATACCTGGTGATGCACGAATTGAAGATAAGCAGCAAGAAAAAATCACAAAGTACCGGGACTTACAAATTGAAGTTGAGCGACTGTGGAAAAAGAAATCGTGTGTTGTCCAGATTGTAATTGGAGCCCTTGGAGCAATACCCAAAGGGCTACCCCGCTATTTAGAAATTCTAAATTTGCCGGACTTGAACATTTTGACTGTACAAAAAACCACCTTACTCGGAACAGCTTACATCCTCCAACGATACCTTAACAGTTCCTAGGTCCTTGGTTAGGACTCGAGCTGCTGAGCTATTAACCAGCCTCAAAGGCTGTGAATCTCACTAAAGATTAACCAATAAATAATAATAATAATAATAATAATAATAATAATAATAATAATAATAATAATAATAATAATAATAATAATAATAAAAAAAAAAAAAACACATTTTCATTCTTCACATACGCCACGTTGTTGTTTAACTACGTTCTGCCTGAGACAGTTTATTCCATTTATCCTCTGCTTGGAAACGAAGCACTTTTAGAAATAAGGGAATGTTCAAATGAAGCCATTTTAAGCAGCCCAATTTTACAAAGGGGTACAATTTGGCTATTTTTTTTTTTTTAAAGTCACCTGTGGTTTATAAAAGGCCAAATTATTAGCACAAAGGTACCTGCTGTAGACTATACAGGTAGTCCTCAACTTATGGCCATTTGTCTAGTGGTTGTCTGAAGCTACGATGGTGTCGTACAAAGTCCACTTCTCGTACTGATGACCAATTCTCACATGTACGATTGTGGTGTTCCCTTAACAACCATGATGGTTTGTTTAGCAACTGTTGTAAAAATGTCGTGAAACAAGGTCAGATTGAATTTACGACCATGGGGATCTGACTCGACTTATGACTGCAAGGGCTTTCGGTAGAAATTCCAACCCCAATTGCGATCGTAAGTCGAGGATTAGCCGTATGCGTTACACACCAGCCTTATCCGCCTGGACTTTCAGAAAATAACAAAGGTATGGATGAGGGAATTGAAAAGGAATATATTAGTACCTTTCCTGCTGAGCTGTTGACGATCGCTTGTATCCAATCCACCAAGTTTTTTGATAAAGTCACCAGAAATGGCAGGCAGAGAGAAACGCTGATAAAAGACATAGAACAGAGGGGGGAAAAAAAAAAAAGACAAAGAAAATGACATAACACCATATTCCTTTCCACTCGGAGGCTCCAACTGGCACAGAGTGCGGCCGCGCAGGTGGTGATGGGAGCGACATGGCGCTCCCGTGTGACACCTCTCCTGCGCGAGCTGCACTGGCTCCCGGTGGTCTTCCGAGTGCGCTTCGAGGTTCTGGTTATCACCTTTAGAGCGCTCCAGGGCTCAGGACCTGGTTATTTACGGGACCGCCTGCTACCACCAATAGCCTCCCACCGGCTAGTACGCTCCCACAGAGAGGGGCTCCTCCGGGTGCCGTCGGCCAAACAATGTCGGCTGTCGGCCCCTAGGGGGAGAGCCTTCTCTGTGGGGGCACCTACGATTTGGAACGAGCTCCCCCCGGAGATACGGAGGATCCCGGATCTGCGCACCTTCCGCCGCGCGCTTAAGACTTTTCTATTTTATCAAGCTGGCCTGGCCTAAATCTTCCCCCTTTTTAAATGTGGAAATTTTAAATTTTAAATTCGTTTTATTTATAGGGTCATGGGTAAGGCGTTTTAAATTGGGGAGCCATTTTGGATTTAATTCTGTTTTAAACGCATTTTAATGTTTATATTGTATGTTTTTTAATTTTGGCTGTTCACCGCCCCGAGTCCTTCGGGAGAGGGGGCGGTATAAAAATCTAATAAATAAATAAATAAAAATAAATATTCTTGTCAGAGGAAGGGGGCATTTGGAACCTTCTGATGAAAGTTGCCTCGCTTAGCAACGGCGGTCGTATATCAAGGACTACCTGTACAAATACACCCCATCAACAATGATCTGGTCCTAGCAATTAAAGCATTGAAGCGGGCAAGAGACGATGGATAGATGATTTCTCTTTTTTTGTTGTTGTTCTGATTTGCTTCTCCTTTTCTCTCTCTCTCTTTCTTTTCTCTTTTTTTAGGTAGGTGACATGACTAGAAGTTAAGTAGGATGGAAAGAAAAAGTATTTTAATAAAGGGTGACATGATTGAAAGTTAGAATAAGGGATGGAAATAAGAGAAGGGGGAATATTAGTGTATTATACTTTTATATAATAAAATAAAAGTAATAACAAGGAGAAAACATGGAATAACTACACAATGGCAGACTGCAGCTTAATATAAATGTGTACCATTATTAGAAATATATAAGATGACCGAATGTAATAACTATGATTAATTCTACTAGTTTTATTTGGAGGACAGTATGCTACACTGTTCATGCGTTGATTTGCTATGTTTGTAAAAAAAAAAAAAAAACTTATTAAAAAACTACAACAACAATGATCTGGTCTTGAAACAAACAAACAGGGTAAAAAATGGAATTACTTAAAGAGTAATTGTGAATCCCTTGGACTGCAAAGCGATCAAACTGGTCGGTCCCAGAGGAGATCAACCCTGACTGCTCTTTAGAAGGCCAGATCCTGAAGAGGAGACTCAAATATTTTGGCCACCTAATGAGAAGGAAGGACTCCCTGGAGAAGAGCCTAATGCTGGGAACGATGGAGGGCAAAAGATGAAAGGGACGGCAGAGAACGAGGTGGCTGGATAGAGTCACTGAAGCCGTCGGCGTGAGATTAAATGGACTCCAGGGGATGGTAGAGGACAGGGAGGCCTGGAGGAACGTTGTCCATGGGGTCGCGATGGGTCGGACAAGACTTCACAACTAACAACAACAACAACAAATTCCAGGGAAGAGCAGTGGATTCTTCCATAATCTCATCAATACAAATTTAAGACTATGAAGCATGGGGGATAATCAAATGCTCAGAAGGGCTCCAAACATTTTCTCTCGCTAAACGGTTCTGAGGAATTGTTTTTCCCTTTCGTTTTAACAACACAGGAGATTGATGGGTTTGTTTTTTCGCGAATTGTTTTTATAGTTGCCGTTCCTTCTAAAGCGAAGTTCTCGAGCACTTTGCAAACCCACCAACGATTACAACGAACCGGCTCCGATGGAGAACTCCTAGCTACGCCTGTGTGTTTGTGTGCGAGAGAGAAAGGGGGAACGGAATTTTTAAATCACACAACAAGCACCGGACATGCATTTGCAAAAGCCTCAGCTAGCGGTCAAAACAACAGTGGCCATTTTTGCCTCCCCCCCCCCCCACAACCTTCTCAAACCGTGGGCTGATTGTTTAAAAAAAGGGGGGAGGGAGGAATAGGTGAGGGAGATAGAGATAAGCCCTTTCTGGGGGAAATTCCCCAAAAAAAGAAGCCTCTTTTGTGTCAACCCAGCTGTCTGTTTTAATGACCTCGGCTTCCAGGCAGCAGCCAGAGGAAAAAGAAAAAGAAAAAAAAAGCGAGAAAAAGAAAGAACGAAAGAAAGAAAGCTCATTCTTGAGAAGAATTGGAGGCTGACTTGTTCCTGGAAAGTCTTGAATTACCCTCTAAATTAGAGCCATGTGTTTCCTTGTGGCTCCAGAAGTGCCCCCCCGCCACCCCAACTCGGCCAGCCTCCCTGGTTCGAAGTATTCCTGTTAAGCAGAGAATTGCAAAGGCAGGCAAGAGGGGGGGAAAAAATCAGTAATGACGTTGGGAAAAATGGCAGTTACTTCTGCGGAAAGAAGCAGTGATTTCAGGAGAATTTTTTGCTTGCCTCGATAAAGCACACCTGGTAAATAAACCATCAGATTTTAACTTGAATTCACGCATCCGGCTACAAGCTAGGAGATGGGGAGTTCTAGTCTCAGTTCTTAGGCAAGAAAGTCGGCTGGGTGACTTTTGGCTAATCACCGGGAGACAGTGAGTTCTAGTCCTGCCTTAGGCATGAAAGTCAATTGGGTGACTTTGGACCAATTACCAGGAGACAGTGAGTTCTAGTCCTGCCTTAGGCATGAAAGCCAATTGGGTGACTTTGGACCAATTACCAGGAGACAGTGAGTTCTAGTCCTGCCTTAGGTATGAAAGCCAATTGGGTGACTTTGGGCCAATCACCGGGAGACAGTGAGTTCTAGTCCTGCCTTAGGCACGAAAGTCAATTGGGTGGCTTTGGACCAATTACCAGGAGACAGTGAGTTCTAGTCCTGCCTTAGGCATGAAAGTCAATTGGGTGACTTTGGGCCAATCACCGGGAGACAGTGAGTTCTAGTCCTGCCTTAGGCATGAAAGTCAATTGGGTGACTTTGGACCAATTACCAGGAGACAGTGAGTTCTAGTCCTGCCTTAGGTATGAAAGCCAATTGGGTGACTTTGGGCCAATCACCGGGAGACAGTGAGTTCTAGTCCTGCCTTAGGTATGAAAGCCAATTGGGTGACTTTGGACCAATTACCAGGAGACAGTGAGTTCTAGTCCTGCCTTAGGTATGAAAGCCAATTGGGTGACTTTGGGCCAATCACCGGGAGACAGTGAGTTCTAGTCCTGCCTTAGGCACGAAAGTCGGGTGGGTGACTTTGGGCCAATCACCGGGAGACAGTGAGTTCTAGTCCTGACTTAAGCACGAAAGCCAATTGGGTGGCTTTGGGCCAATCACCAGGAGACAGTGAGTTCTAGTCCTGCCTTAGGCATGAAAGCCAATTGGGTGACTTTAAGGCAATCATTAGCAGATGGTGAGTTCTAGTTCTGCCTTAAGCATGAAAGCCAGCTGGATGACTTTGGGCCAGACCCTTTCTCTCAGCCCAACCCACCTCACAGGATTGTTGTTATGGGGAAAATAGGAAGAGGAAGACGTTTTATGTATGTCTGCTGCCTTGAGTTACTTATAAAGTAATCAAGTTGGGATTTTTTTAAAAAAGAAACACAATCGGACTTGTTATGCTCCCGTTTGGTTCTACTGTGAGTTATTTAGACCCAATGCTGGGCTCATTGTTCTACAAGGTCTGCCATATAATACACAATTTCCTATATCAGCCATCCCACCCGATGGATAAACGTCAGTGACTTACGTGTTTGAAGGTCTTTCGGAGGTGCTTGAACTGCAGGTAGTACCGGTAGAAATGGAGCTGATCCACGTGATGTAAAATTACCACCATGACACCAGCCACGTGCCTTTGGTGGTGGATACGACACCAACTGTACCACAAGGGATCAAGATTATCTCTTATGTTCCTTTCACCAGCCACGCCCATGCAAATCTATTTATATTCTCAAATTCTCAAATTTCTATACCGCCCTTCTCCTTTCGGACTCAGGGCGGTGAACAGCCAAGTAAAACACTTTATATACAAAAGTTAAAATAGATTTAAAATAATTAAATAATTTGGCCCATAATTTAAAACATTTCAATTTAAAACCAATTTCAAATTTTAAAAACCCATCATAAAATCAGGACAGCCCGGCTAACTGAAAGAGGTAGGTTTTAAGGGCCCGACAAAAAGTCCAGAGGTCTGGGATCACTCATATCTCTGGGGGTAGATTGTTCCAGAGGGTAGGTGCCACCACAGAGAAGGCTCTCCCCCTGGGGGTCGCCAGCCGACATTGTCTGGCCGTCGACACCCTGAGGAGGCCCTCTCTGTGGGAGGGCCTTCTCAGGGTGGTTTCTCGGTGGTTATATTGGTTTCTAAACATTTAGAGCTGTGGTGGCGCAGTGGTTAGAATGCAGTACTGCAGGCTACTTCTGCTGACTGCTGGCTACCAGCAGTTCAGCAATTCGATCATGACTGGCTCAAGGTTGACTCAGTTTTCCATCTTTCCGAGGTGGGTAAAACCCAGAGTTTTGGGGGCGATAAACTGAGACTGTAAACCGCTTAAGAGAGGGCTGTAAAGCACTATGAAGCGGTATATAAGTCTTAAGCGCTATTGCTATTGAGGAAGCAGAAATCCTGGGTCTCCAGTGAATGATCTAGCAGTTGGTATGACAGATATGGATCTCATAGACAAGGAGTGTCCAAACTTGGCAATTTTAAGACTTGTGGACTTCAACTCCCAGAATTCCTCAGCCAGCCATGAGGAGCCTGGAGGTTTGGAGACCTCTGTCACACAGCAGTGTTTCTCACTGGCTGAATGGACTGAATGAGCCTAAGCCATCGTAGTGGACTGAATTAATCTAATGTATGAATCCAGTTTCCATATAACTGATTCAAGAAATCACGGTTAAATGACTGGTGGTTTTCGTGTAAGAGGCTAATCCGACCCTCATCACTGCTCGAATGATCGTACTGGGCTATCAACACATGAAATAATTTGTTAGAACTTGAGAATTCGGCAAATATTTCAGTACAGGCAGTTCTCGACTTAGGACCACAATTTTGAGTCCAAAATTTCAGTTGCTACACAAGACAATTATGAAGCGAGTTTTGCCCCATTTTACGGCCTTTCTTGCTGCAGTTGTTAAGTGAATCACTGCAACTGTTATATTAGTAACGCGGTTGTTAAGTGAATCTTGCTTCCCCATTGATTTTGCCTGTCAGAAGGTCCCAAAAAAGGGATTTCATGACCTTGGGACACTGTAACGGTCATAAATACGAGTCAGTTGCTTATCGGTCAAATTTTGATCCTGTGACCATGGGAATGCTGCAATGGTTGTAAGTGTGAAAAATGGTCATAAGTCACTTGTTTCAGTGCCATTTAACTTCAAACGGTCACTAAACAAAGGGTTGTAAGTCCAGGACTACCTGTACTCTTGAACATCTAAAGTGGACAGAACCTTCTGTAAGGTTAAAGGTAAAGGTTCCCCTAGCACATATGTGCTAATTGTTCCCGACTCTAGGGGGCAGTACTCATCTCCGTTTCAAAGGTGAAGAGCCAGCGCTGTCTGAAGACGTCTCCGTGGTCATGTGGCCGGCATGACTCAATGCCAAAGGCACACGGAACGCTGTTACCTTCCCACCAAAGTGGTCCCTATTTTTCTACTTGCTTTTTTTACGTGCTTTCAAACTGCTAGGTTGGCAGAAGCTGGGACAAGTAACAGGAGCTCACCCCGTTATGTGGCACTAGGGATTCGAACCGCTGAACTGCCGACCTTTCGATCGACAAGCTCAGCGTCTTAGCCGCTGAGCCACCGCGTCCCCTTTTCCCATAAGGTTAAGAGCTTTACATTTACCTGGGCTGAGTGACATTGTGATGTTTTCCCTGTGTGGCATACTTGAGGAATTCGCACAGTTGCTCACAGCTGATTTGGCCTTCTCCAAACATTCGAGTAGACAAACAGGGTGTCTTCACCTTGGAAACCAAGAGAATTGACTCAGGAGTGTTTACATTCCCAAAGAAAATGTCAGGATTCAAGGCACCGTTCCCACAAACAACATCCCAGAAAGGACAGCTCATTTCTGGCAAAAGGTTGCCACAAAAAACACACACATCAAGGCGCAAAGGAGAAACACAGTTAATAGACACAACTGTTAGACATGCATTAACTTCAGAAAACTTGGACATTTATTTATATAAACACGATGAAATGCCAAATAACTTTAGTCCCAGAAGTGATTTTGTATAAACAATCCTCCCACGTTGACAAATTCAGCTATGGACAAAATACAAGCAGCTTCTAAAAGTTTCTGGAGCTTTGTAAGTATTCTTTTTTTTATGTGTATGTGTTTCCTACTCTGAGATCAAGAATCTCAGCGTCTTGGTTGCAACCTTCAAATGATTAAACGTTCTGTCTAATTCTGGATATTAAACCTGGAGGGGGGTGGGGGGTGGAATAATGCAAAACTGAGAAAGATGCAAGAATAGCCAACAGGAATAGCACATCATTCTAATTATAACTTAATGATTCATGGATATAAACAATGAAGTGCAGCATTAAAAATATAACACAGACTAAAAACCCCTCCAGCAAATCTCTCAGAAAGAATTACAATACAAAAAATGTTTTGAAAAGAACACAAACTAAAACGGTGCCAGAAAAACATTTGGAAAACTCCGCCCAATACTTAAATTGGTATTTTTAAATTATTATTATGGGGAATGATAAACTAAAACATGCCATAATGGCAAATCCTTTGGAATTATATATCCATAAACAAACCTTACTTCACTAGAAACTTTAATTTTCTGATGATTTGAGGGAATGTCATTTTTCTCAACCTTCCTCTTTCTTTTAGCCTTCCGGTTCTCTCCTTCAGTTTTCTCATCTTCGTAATACCTTTTCTTTACAACTCCATGAGTTTGTGCAACCATTTTATTCATAACTCTCTCTTCAAGTGGAATTTATCTGTTAAAACAAAAAGAGCAACACGGAATATTTAAAAATAATAAATTAATGGAAAAACATCTGTAGACCAAGGCAACTATCAATGTTGAACCACTTATAATTTTTAGCAGTACTAATAAGTTGAAACTCTACTTAATTCTGTTTAGGATTTGAATGAAGATTTATCTATCTACCATCTATTTATATCTATCTATTTGTCTCCATCTATCCAGATCTATCTATCTATCTATCTATCTATCTATCTATCTATCTATCTATCTATCTATCCCATCCATCGATATCTAGTCTAGTCTAATCCAATCTAATTTTATTGCCGCCCATCTCACTAGAGATGGATAAATCTATCTCAGCATCTACTTCTATCCTACTAACGCAGCACCATTGAGAGTGTCCTGACATACGGCATTCTTGCATGGTACGGGAGCAGCTCTGTAGCAGACAAAAAAGCTCTACAGAGAATCATTAAAACTGCTAAGAATATTATTGGACTCCAGCTACCAGCCCTGGACGACATCTTTGAATCTCGCTATTTGAGAAAGTTGCATAACATTCTCAGAGACTCTTCCCATCCTGCTCACAATCTTTTTGGACTGTTGCCTTCTGGCAGAAGATGCAGAACAATTAAAACTCGGACTGCACGTCTTCTGAATAGTTTTTATCCCAGAGCTATAATTGCACTCAACGATGAACAAAAGGGCCACCATCAGTGAGCAGTTGGACAGCATTACTTGGTCTGTTGTGTGGATGTTTGGGTGGTTTAGGGGTGGGGAATTGTGGTGGGTGGGAGGGTGTTTGGGGATTGTTGTGTGTGTTGGACCTGGTCTTTCGGTGTTAAGTGAATTTCGTTGTATGGGTATACTGTGTATACACATACAATGACAATGAGCCTGGTGGCGCAGCAGACTAATAGCCTGTAATTATCATTCAGCTGCCTGCAATTACTGCATGTTCGAATCTCCCCAGGCTCAAGGTTGAGTCAGCCTTCCATCCTTTCTAAGGTAGGTAAATTGAGGACCCAGTTTGTGGGAGCAATAAGCTGATTTTGTATAAATATACAAAAGTATGAAGGCTATTGCTTAACGCATTGTAAGCCGCCCTGAGTCTCCGGAGAAGGGCGGCATATAAATCAAATTAAAAAATAAAAAAAAGTTATTATTATTGTTGTTATTATTATTATTATTATTATAGATGCAAATAAGAATTTTTCCCTCCATACAGTAATATGACTTTCTTCATCAAGTTATATGTAAGAATAACTTAATTTTAGAATGAATAATATAATATCAATAAAAAACTCTGGAACATGTTTAAATTCATTTTAATAGAACATCAAGTCTCCTTCATAAAATGAGTCTAATTGAATCTGCATTTCCTGTAATATTAATAGCAAGCCCTTGTGGTATTACTATTCTACCTTAATTTATTCTAATCCAATTTAATGAGAACAGTAAACGAGAGCAGTAGTAGCAGCAGCTGCATTACGTGCTCTGAACTATTCTATTCTACAAACACGGACTAAAGCTATGTTTTTCCAAACTTGGCAACTTTAAAGTGGGTGGACTCCAACCCCCAGGATTTCCCCTGCTCCCCCCCCCGCATGCTCGCAGGGAATTCTGGGACTTGAAGTCCACACAGACCTTAACGTGGTTAACTTTGGAAAATAATGGATTGAAACAACAACTCGCACGATGTAATGAAGTCCATCCTCAGAATGTAAAATAAAGAGCAGCTCTCAGCACCCTCTTTGCACCCGGCCTTGCCTGCGGGGCAGCAGCTCCCATAATCCTGTAAGAAAAGATAAAAAGTTACTTTTTTTATAGAATGTATTAATTGCATACAAGAAATTATAAAGGCTCTATTGCAATGTTTTTCAACCTTGGAAGCTTGAAGATGGGTGGACTTCAACTCCCAGAATCCCCCAGCCAGCGTTGATAATCCTGTAAGAAAAGATAAAAAGTTACTTTTTTATAGAATGTATTAATTGCATACAAGAAATTATAAAGGCTCTATTGCAATGTTTCTCAACCTTGGAAGCTTGAAGATGGGTGGACTTCAACTCCCAGAATCCCCCAGCCAGCGTTGCTGGCTGGGGGATTCTGGGAATTGAAATCCACCCATCTTCAAGCTACCAAGGTTAAGAAACACTGCTCTATTGCAAAGCCTCAGTAACAAGGCAAAGGAAAAGCCACAGGAAAAAGGTGCATTATTATGGGTCAGCTTGACCAAAACGTTCAAGAAAGCTCACCCACAAAAGGCGAAAGAAATAATAAAGAGGCATCCTGTTGTAAATTAGCAAAAGCCACCATTGCAAAAGACAGGAAATCAGTAAAAATAAAAGACGCCACAACCAAAAGGAAATCATGTTGGACACGTACGCAGGATGTAAACAGGCAAGAACTGGGGGTGAGGGGTGGGAAGGAGGTATGATGTATACTGGGGAGGAGGGAAAGGTATAAAAGCATTGTTGCAAAACTTTGAAAAAGGGCGCTTCAGGATCTCCAATCCAACTTGGGAAGAGACGTGGAGGCTTTGCCTTTTGCAAAACGCAGTCCAATAAACTCCTAACTTTGTTTGCACATCAGAATTAGCGAGCATGATTTCTTATTTTTTATTTTTGTGTGTGTGTGTTTAAATCTCACACAATCCCCAACCATGATCAGCAAAGTTTTTAAATCTGGCTGGGGTGGGGTATTTGTTCTAGAGATAGGGATCCAAGCAGTGTAAAAAGCAGCAGGTTTTAAAGCTGGGGAACAGGCTGCTCTAGCCTGGAAACCGAACCCAATGCTTTGGTGGTCCATGCAATTCTCTTAAGGGGTTTTTGCAAGCACGTGCGAGCCTGCAAACCCGTGTTAAGGGAAGAAGAGTTGCCCTCTTCCTCCTCCTGCTTTGCAAGCAACAGCCTCCCAGCAATTAAACCTGGGAACGCCTTTCCTTGCAAACACCCTCTCCCCATTAAATAAAAAATAAAAAAATTAAAAAGCGGGTAAAGGGGGGAAAAAAAATGAAAATAGTTGCAATAAGTCTAACCTGTATTCCTGGCACTGTAAACTCCTGGGGAAGGAAGTCCTTCTGCAATCGAGGAGAATCTTCGCTCGGCAATCGGCTGCCCGGGCTGGAGCTTCCCCCCTCCCTCCCTCCCCCTCCCATCTCGCATCGCAGCCGAGCCTTGAGCGAGAGAGCGGATTCCAATGGCGGCAAGACCTACTTAGTCGATCGGCCGAAAGCATCGAGGGGAGGAGGAGGGGGGGGAGGAGGCGTGGCCTGCTCGGCGGCGGGCTTTTTGAAACGACGGTGGCCGACGAGTGAAAGCGAGCCGGGTGGGGGCCCGGGGAGGCGGTTGCCATGGCGACGAGGCAGCTGGCCAGGTAAAGGGGGCCCAGGTAGCGTCGACCCTTCGGTCTGTTGGGGGCTGCAAGAGAGACGGACCCCACCCACTCCCCAGTTTGGACCGAGCTGTAGGGCAGAAGAGTCCAATTTTGGCCCCTTCTGGACTACAATTCCCAGAATCCCCTGGGCAGCATGGAACCTAATTCATTCAAATGCAATAGCTTTACAACAGGGGTGTCCAACCTTGGCAACTTTAAGATTTGGGGACCTCAAAACTCCCAGAATTTCCCCAGCCAGGTTTTCTGTCTTTAAACCAGAGCTGTCCAATCTTGGCAGCGTTAAGACTTGTGGACTACAATTCCCAGAATCCCCCAGGCAGCATGGAACCTAATTCATTCAAATGCAATAGCTTTACAACAGGGGTGTCCAACCTTGGCAACTTTAAGATTTGGGAACCTCAAAACTCCCAGAATTTCCCCAGCCAGGTTTTCTACCTTTAAACCAGGGCTGTCCAATCTTGGCAGCTTTAAGACTTGTGGACTACAATTCCCAGAATCCTCTGGGCAGCATGGACCCTAATTCATTAAAATGCAATAGCCTTACATCAGGGGTGTCCAACCTTGGCAACTTTAAGATTTGGGAACCTCAAAACTCCCAGAATTTCCCCAGCCAGGTTTTGTACCTTTAAACCAGGGCTGTCCATTCTTGGCAGCTTTAAGACTTCTGGACTTCAATTCCCAGAATCCCCCGGGCAGCATGAAACACCCCCCCCCCCCCGCCCACCAACATATTAAAATGCAATAGCCTTACATCAGGGGTGTCCAAACTTGGCAACTTTAAGATTTGGGGACTTCAAATTCTGAGGAATTTCCCCAGCCAGGTTTTGTACCTTTAAACCAGGGCTGTCCATTCTTGGCAGCTTTAAGACTTCTGGACTTCAATTCCCAGAATCCCCCAGGCAGCATGGAACCTAATTCATTAAAATGCAATAGCTTTACATCAGGGGTGTCCAACCTTGGCAACTTTAAGATTTGGGAACCTCAAAACTCCCAGAATTTCCCCAGCCAGGTTTTGTACCTTTAAACCAGGGCTGTCCAATCTTGGCAGCTTTAAGACTTGTGGACTACAATTCCCAGAATCCTCCGGGCAGCATGGACGCTAATTCATTCAAATGCAGTAGCCTTATATCAGAGGTGTCCAACTTTGGCAACTTTAAGATTTGGGGACCTCAAATTCCCAGAATTTCCCTAGCCAGGTTTTGTACCTTTAAACCAGGGCTGTCCATTCTTGGCAGCTTTAAGACTTCTGGACTTCAATTCCCAGAATCCCCTGGGCAGCGTAAACCCCCCCCCCAACTCATTAAAATGCAATAGCTTTACAACAGGGGTGTCCAACCTTGGCAACTTTAAGATTTGGGAACCTCAAAACTCCCAGAATTTCCCCAGCCAGGTTTTGTACCTTTAAACCAGGGCTGTCCAATCTTGGCAGCTTTAAGACTTGTGGACTACAATTCCCAGAATCCCCCAGGCAGCATGGAACCTAATTCATTAAAATGCAATAGCTTTACAACAGGGGTGTCCAATCTTGGCAACTTTAAAGGTCTGGGGACTCTCAGAATTCCCCCTGCCAACTCTTGTATCTTTAGAGCAGGATTTTTCAAACTGTGGACTTCAAACTCCCAGAATTCCCCGGTAGCTCTGCTGGCTGGGGAATTCTGGGAGTTGAAGTCCACAGGTCTTTAAAGTTACTGTGGGAAAATATCGACCGGAATGGCCTTGAATCAGGGGTGAAATCCAGCAGGTTCTGACAGGTTCTGGAGAACCGGTAGTGGAAATTTTGAGTAGTTTGGAGAACAGGCAAATGCCACCTCTGGCTGGTCCCAGAATGGGGTGGGAATGGAGATTTTGCAATATCCTTCCCCCAGGAGTGGGGAGGGAATGGAGATTTTGCAGTATCCTTCCCCTGCCACGCCCACCAAGTCACCGCACAGAATCGGTAGTAAAAAAATTTGGATTTCACCACTGCCTTGAATTACAATCTAATGGGGACTTTGTTTTAACGCTGTAAAATTTGCATAACGAATTTTATCTCTTGATTGACAGGCAGCTAGGCATTATTCGAAGTGTTTCCAAACCGCCTCCCGGTAGCCAGAGCCACAACCAATGCAAGCTGCGTGAGTATTCCCCTTATTTCATAAATTCAGTGTTTGTTATTATTTGCGGGTTATGACAATGAGATAATATCATACGATATTTTTATTTATTTTTTTGGTATTGCAGGGCAGCTGTTTGACT